>NW_025534328.1:17500-165000 GCF_020615455.1 Coregonus clupeaformis | reverse complement strand
CTATTAGAGAGAGACCTTGACCAGTTACAGAGTTAGACTATTAGAGAGAGACCTTAACCAGAGTTACAGATTTAGACTATTAGAGACCTTGACCAGAGTTACAGTTTTAGACTATTAGAGAGAGACCTTGACCAGAGTTACAGAGTTAGACTATTAGAGAGAGACCTTGACCAGAGTTACAGATTTAGACTATTAGAGAGAGACCTTGACCAGAGTTACAGAGTTAGACTGTTAGAGAGAGACCTTGACCAGAGTTACACAGTTAGACCTGTATGCTCTCGTTGGCTGGCCCTCACTACATATTCGTCGCCAAACCCACTGGCTCCAGGTCATCTATAAATCACTGCTAGGCAAATCCCTGCCTTATCTTAGCTCATTGGTCACCATAGCAACACCCACCCGTAGTATGCGCTCCAGCAGGTATATCTCACTGGTCATCCCCAAAGCCAACACCTCCTTTGGCCACCATTCCTTCCAGTTCTCTGCTGCCAATGACTGGAACGAACTGCAAAAATCTCTGAAGCTGGAGACTCTTATCTCCCTCACTAACTTTAAGCATCAGTTGTCAGAGCAGCTTACCGATCACTGCACCTGTACACAGCCCATCTGAAATTAGCCCACCCAACTACCTCATCCCCATATTGTTATTTATTTTGCTCATTTGCACCCCAGTATCTCTATTTGCACATCATCTTCTGCACATCTATCATTCCAGTGTTAATACTAAATTGTAATTATTTTGCACTATGGCCTATTTATTGCCTTACCTCCATAACTTACTACATTTGCACACACTGTATATAGATTTTCTATTGTGTTATTGACTGTACGTTTTGTTTACCCCATATGTAACTCTGTGTTGTTGTTTTTTTATCACACTGCTTTGCTTTATCTTGGCCAGGTCGCAGTTGTAAATGAGAACTTGTTCTCAACTGGTTACTCTTACCTGGTTAAATAAAGGTGAAATAGTAAAAAATAAAAATACCATGACCAGTTACACAGTCAGACTATTAGAGAGAGACCTTGACCAGAGTTACAGATTTAGACTATTAGAGACCTTGACCAGAGTTACAGATTTAGACTATTAGAGACCTTGACCAGAGTTACAGAGTTAGACTATTAGAAAGAGACCTTGACCAGTTACAGAGTTAGACTATTAGAGAGAGACCTTGACCAGAGTTACAGATTTAGACTATTAGAGAGAGACCTTGACCAGAGTTACAGATTTAGACTATTAGAGAGAGACCTTGACCAGAGTTACAGAGTTAGACTATTAGAGAGAGACCTTGACCAGAGTTACAGAGTCAGACTATTAGAAAGAGACCTTGACCAGAGTTACAGAGTTAGACTATTAGAGACCTTGACCAGTTACAGAGATAGATTATTAGAGAGAGACCTTGACCAGAGTTACAGATTTAGACTATTAGAGACCTTGACCAGTTACAGAGATAGATTATTAGAGAGAGACCTTGACCAGAGTTACAGATTTAGACTATTAGAGAGAGACCTTAACCAGTTACAGTTAGACTGTTAGAGAGAGACCTTGACCAGTTACAGAGTTAAATTATTAGAGAGAGACCTTGACCAGAGTTACAGAGTTAGACTATTAGAGAGAGAGACTCAGACACAAGACAAGGCCATGTGTGTGTTTGCATGTGTGTGTGTGTGTGTGTGTGTGTGATCACCATACCACACTCTACACACACACAAAGGGCAAATATGTTTAGCCACATTTAGTTCTCTGACCTTAGCTCTGAGACCACAACACTGAGAATACTGTCCTAGATACACACACACACACACACACACACACACACACACACTTTCTCTCTCCTAGACATACAATAGATAGAAAGTTTGACAGACAGGGCTATTCCATTCAGACAGATCAACCCTAGTTTAACATGTGGTGGTGATGGTTTTAGACAGGGCTATTCCAGTCAGACAGATCAAACCAAGTTTAACATGTGGTGGTGATGGTTTTAGACAGGGCTATTCCATTCAGACAGATCAACCCTAGTTTAACATGTGGTGGTGATGGTTTTAGACAGGCCCATTCCAGTCAGACAGATCAACCCTAGTTTAACATGTGGTGGTGATGGTTTTAGACAGGCCCATTCCAGTCAGACAGATCAAACCTAGTTTAACATGTGGTGGTGATGGTTTTAGACAGGCCCATTCCAGTCAGACAGATCAAACCTAGTTTAACATGTGGTGGTGATGGTTTTAGACAGGCCCATTCCAGTCAGACAGATCAAACCTAGTTTAACATGTGGTGGTGATGGTTTTAGACAGGGCTATTCCAGGCAGACAGATCAACCCTAGTTTAACATGTGGTGGAGAGCGTCTGCTAAATGACGTAAATGTGCCCTTGAGCAAGGCACTTAACCCTAATTGCTCCTGTAAGTCGCTCTGGATAAGAGCGTCTGCTAAATGACTAAAATGTAAATGTAAAAATGTATGGTTTTAGACAGGCCCATTCCAGTCAGACAGATCAAACCTAGTTTAACATGTGGTGGTGATGGTTTTAGACAGGCCCATTCTTGTCTATGGAGGGGAAGAAGAAAGGGAAAGATTGCATCATGGGTAGGAAAAAATAGCTATTTGAGAGAAAGAAAAGAGAATAGTCTTACAAGGAGTCTAGACTACAGAAATGTAGACTGGAAATACAATAAGGCACAATGCAATATCTGTTCTATATCATAAACATCTATCCAGACACAAACACATACATTTATTAATTCATTATAGACCATTCTGCCTAAAATGCTAAGATATGACGCCTTAGGAACACACACACACACACAATACTATATTTAAACACTCATATCTCCAGTCACACACATTCCCGACAGCTCAGACAAATTGCAGCAGAAAATAGACTGTGATTGTTTTAGAAAAAACAATTTCCTTTGTGTGGTGAACAATGATTGTCTCTCCGACCCAGACTAACACACTCAGACTCTTACAGTTAGTCAAAATTACAGTTATCAGCAAGCAAAGAGGACTTGGACTTCATAGAAATCCATGCATACAATGGAACATTTACAAAAGCTACTTTCCCAATACACACTTTACACAATACAACAGAAAACAGATGGTTGATTTGAATACAGGTGGTTGAGTGAATGACTTAACATTCCTATGTTCTCTTCTGCCATCTCTTCCTTTCTCTGCTTCTTTTCTTGCTTTTAGAGGTGGAGCCAGATGACCCATCGGCCAGTGAGATTCATTTAAATTACACCCATGGAAGATATAGGAGAAACCTAGGTTAGTCTGTCTCTCTCTCTCTCTCTCTCTCTCTCTCTCTCTCTCTCTCTCTCTCTCTCTCTCTCTCTCTCTCTCTCTCTCTCTCTCTCTCTCTCTCTCTCTCTCTCTCTCTCTCTCTCTCTCTCTCTCTCTCTCTCTCTCTCTCTCTCTCTCTCTCTCTCTCTCTCTCTCTCTCTCTCTCTCTCTCTCTCTCTCTCTCTCTCTCTCTCTCTCTCTCTCTCTCTCTCTCTCTCTCTCTCTCTCTCTCTCTCTCTCTCTCAATTCAATTTCAATTTCAATTCAATTTAAGGGCGTTATTGGCATGGGAAATGTGTGTTAACATTGCCAAAGCAAGTGAAGTAGATAGTAAACAAAAGTGAATTAAACAATAAATATTAACAGTAAACATTACACTCAGAAGTTTCAAAAGAATAAAGACATTTCAAATGTCATATTATGTATATATACAGTGTTGTAACAATGTGCAAATAGTTAAAGTCTCTCTCTCTCTCTCTCTCTCTCTCTCTCTCTCTCTCTCTCTCTCTCTCTCTCTCTCTCTCTCTCTCTCTCTCTCTCTCTCTCTCTCTCTCTCTCTCTCTCTCTCTCTCTCTCTCTCTCTCTCTCTCTCTCTCTCTCTCTCTCTCTCTCTCTCTCTCCCCTCCCCCTCTCTCCCTCCCTCCCCTCCTCCCCCAGTAGATGCCCAGCCAGCCCAGCAGGCAGTGTGTAAGGTCAGGACAGAGGTCATGGAGGTCACCAGAGCCATGCTTGACCGACGTAACGCCAACTTCCTGTTGTGGCCGCCATGTGTTGAGGTGCAGCGCTGCTCTGGCTGCTGTAACACCAGAATGCTACAGTGTGTCCCCACGGTTACTCAGACACGATATCTACAGGTATATATACACACCTGTGCCATCTACAACCATAGGATAACCCTTTGAAGAACCCTTTTTGGTTCCAAGTAGAACAAAATAGTTCTACTTGGAACCAAAAAGGGTTCTACGTGGAATCAAAAAGGGTTCTCCTATGGGGACAGCCGAAGATCCTATTTGGATCCCTTTTTTATAAAAGTGTAAACACATAACAGGCTACTGCAGTGTGTCCCCACACTGACACGGTATACACTATCTACAGGTACATATACACCTATATACACTATCTACAGGTACATATACACCTATATACACTATCTACAGGTACATACAGTGGGGAAAAAAAACTATTTAGTCAGCCACCAATTGTGCAAGTTCTCCCACTTAAAAAGATGAGAGAGGCCTGTAATTTTCATCATAGGTACACGTCAACTATGACAGACAAAATGAGAAAAAAAAATCCAGAAAATCACATTGTAGGATTTTTTATGAATTTATTTGCAAATTATGGTGGAAAATAAGTATTTGGTCAATAACAAAAGTTTCTCAATACTTTGTTATATACCCTTTGTTGGCAATGACACAGGTCAAACGTTTTCTGTAAGTCTTCACAAGGTTTTCACACACTGTTGCTGGTATTTTGGCCCATTCCTCCATGCAGATCTCCTCTAGAGCAGTGATGTTTTGGGGCTGTCGCTGGGCAACACGGACTTTCAACTCCCTCCAAAGATTTTCTATGGGGTTGAGATCTGGAGACTGGCTAGGCCACTCCAGGACCTTGAAATGCTTCTTACGAAGCCACTCCTTCGTTGCCCGGGCGGTGTGTTTGGGATCATTGTCATGCTGAAAGACCCAACCACGTTTCATCTTCAATGCCCTTGCTGATGGAAGGAGGTTTTCACTCAAAATCTCACGATACATGGCCCCATTCATTCTTTCCTTTACACGGATCAGTCGTCCTGGTCCCTTTGCAGAAAAAACAGCCCCAAAGCATGATGTTTCTACCCCCATGCTTCACAGTAGGTATGGTGTTCTTTGGATGCAACTCAGCATTCTTTGTCCTCCAAACACGACGAGTTGAGTTTTTACCAAAAAGTTATATTTTGGTTTCATCTGACCATATGACATTCTCCCAATCCTCTTCTGGATCATCCAAATGCACTCTAGCAAACTTCAGACGGGCCTGGACATGTACTGGCTTAAGCAGGGGGACACGTCTGGCACTGCAGGATTTGAGTCCCTGGCGGCGTAGTGTGTTTCGAAATCTTGCTTGTTTGTAGGTGACCAAATACGTATTTTCCACCATAATTTGCAAATCAATTCATTAAAAATCCTACAATGTTATTTTCTGGATTTTTTTTCTCAATTTGTCTGTCATAGTTGACGTGTACCTATGATGAAAATTACAGGCCTGTGGGAGAACTTGCACAATTGGTGGCTGACTAAATACTTTTTTCCCCCACTGTATAGACCTATGCACAGGTACAGTTGAAGTCAGAAGTTTACATACACCTTAGCCAAATACATTTAAACTCAGTTTTTCACAATTCCTGACATTTAATCCTAGTAAAAATTCCCTGTCTTAGGTCAGTTAGGATCACCACTTTATTTTAAGAATGTGAAATGTCAGAATAATAGTAGAGAGAAGGATTTATTTCAGCTTTTATTTATTTCATCACATTCGCAGTGGGTCAGAAGTTTACATACACTCAATTAGTATTTGGTAGCATTGCCTTTAAATTGTTTAACTTGGGTCAAACGTTTTGGGTAGCCTTCCACAAGCTTCCCACAATAAGTTGGGTGAATTTTGGCCCATTCCTCCTGACAGAGCTGGTGTAACTGAGTCAGGTTTGTAGGCCTCCTTGCTCGCACACGCTTTTTCAGTTCTGCCCACAAATGTTCTATAGGATTGAGGTCAGGGCTTTGTGATGGCCACTCCAATACCTTGACTTTGTTGTCCTTAAGCCATTTTGCCACAACTTTGGAAGTATGCTTGGGGTCATTGTCCATTTGGAAGACCCATTTGCGACCAAGCTTTAACTTCCTGACTGATGTCTTGAGATGTTGCTTCAATATATCCACATAATTTTTCTTCCTCATGATGCCATCTATTTTGTGAAGTGCACCAGTCCCTCCTGCAGCAAATCACCCCCACAACATGATGCTGCGTTCTTCGGCTTGCAAGCAACCCCCTTTTCCCTCCAAACATAACGATGGTCATTATGGCCAAACAGGTCTATTTTTGTTTCATCAGACCAGAGGACATTTCTCCAAAAAGTACGATCTTTGTCCCCATG
The DNA here is from genome assembly GCF_020615455.1 of Coregonus clupeaformis. Taxonomy (NCBI): domain Eukaryota; kingdom Metazoa; phylum Chordata; class Actinopteri; order Salmoniformes; family Salmonidae; genus Coregonus; species Coregonus clupeaformis. The sequence continues at coordinate 158,585 of NW_025534328.1, read as the reverse complement.
TGCAGTTGCAAACAGTACTCGGGCTTTTTTATGGCGGTTTTGGAGCAGTGGCTTCTTCCTTGCTGCGCGGCCTTTCAGGTTATGTCGATAAAGGACTCGTTTTACTGTGGATATAGATACTTTTGTACCTGCTTCCTCCAGCATCTTCACAAGGTCCTTTGCTGTTGTTCTGGGATTAATTTCTGGAAATAATCTGACTGTAAACAATTGTTGGAAAAATTACTTGTGTCATGCACAAAGTATATGTCCTAACCGACTTGCAAAAACTATAGTTTGTTAACAAGACATTTGTGGAGTGGTTGAAAAACTAGTTTTAATGACTCCAACCTAAATGTATGTAAACTTCCGACTTCAACTGTACATACTGTATACACCTATATACACTATCTACAGGTACATATACACCTATATACACTATCTACACACCTATATACACTATCTACAGATACATATACACCTATATACACTATCTACAGGTACATATACACCTATATACACTATCTACAGGTACATATACACTTGTATACACACCTGGAGATACCTATACACATTATACACACCTAATCAAAGCTACACTGACAGAAGTAGGCCTATATATAAACACTATGAATATATCCAGTAGGCATATCACTTCATCAGATTTACAAGCAATGTTTCTCTCTCTCTCTCTCTCTCTCTCTCTCTCTCTCTCTCTCTCTCTCTCTCTCTCTCTCTCTCTCTCTCTCTCTCTCTCTCTCTCTCTCTCTCTCTCTCTCTCTCTCTCTCTCTCTCTCTCTCTCTCTCTCTCTCTCTCTCTCTCTCTCTCTCTCTCTCTCTCTCTCTCTCTCTCTCTCTCTCTCTCTCTCTCTCTCTCTCTCTCTCTCTCTCTCTCTCTCTCTCTCTCTCTCTCTCTCTCTCTCTCTCCCCCTCCCCCTCCCCTCTCTCCCAGGTAACAAGGATCCAGTACATCGATAAGAGAGCCCACTACGACAAGGCGGTGATCTCAGTGGAAGACCATGCCTCCTGCCGCTGCCAGACACACCCCTCAGCCGCAGCTGCAGTTGCTGCGGCTGCAGCCAGGTCCACCTCCTTGGTCAGGAGCACCCTCCCCCCTCCTCCCCCCCGACTCACCCCCAAACCCCCCTCCCTCGCCAAGGAGGATGTCCATCGCCATGATGACATGAAGGCCAATCAGAGGTTCCATGTGGATGACAGGGGTCAGCTAGAGAGACAGTGGCAGAACAAGTACACGGTGTCACACACACAGCCAGGCACACACACTCTGGTGGGGACCGGGCTTGGGAGACACACACTCGCAGGGACACACACACAGACACACCCAATGGCAGGGGCAGGGACGCAGGTAGGGACACACACACAGGTAGGGACACACACAGACACACACACAAAGACGGGTCCCTCTTCTGAGACCCCTATAGGGCATGGCAGTGGGTATGAGGTGGGGAGAGGGGAGGAGAGAGGGTCACACACCGACACACACACCGACACACAGCCCAACACAGGAGACAGGCAGCGCAGTGACAACACAGAGAGGACACAGGAGATAGAAAGACAGCAACAGCTACAACAGTACTACCAACAGCAACAACAACAACAATATCTACAACAACAGCAACAATATCAACAGCAACAACAACAACAACATCAACAACAATATCAACATCAACATCAACATCAACAACAACAGCAACATCAACAACAGCAATACCAGCCATACAGCCAACAGCCAGAGCTCAGGACTCAATACAAACACAACGCACCCCAATCCGATAGCGGTGGACCACCTGACACAAAACAACCGGTCAATCACAAACCAGAACTGGACCACAGCAACACAGAACCGACCGATGATAAAGACTCAAGCACAGAGGTGGCCAATAGAGACGCACAAAAGGATACAGAGGTCACCAGTCAGAGACAGGCAGCGACAGAAGTGACCAATCACAACAAGGAGAACAATAAAGAGCGACACAGCCAGACAGAGCTGTCCAGTCAGGAACAAAGACACTCAGAGTCCACCCATCACAAACACAGAGGCTCAGAGTTGACCAATCAGGGAGGCTCTGTCACAGAGGAGGAGAGGAGGAAGAAACTTCTAGAACTCGTACAGAGAGAACTAGACCAGAAACAACAGCATCGTCCTCCTCATCCTCATCTTCCTCATCAGTCTCAAACACAAACCACCACCACACAAAGACCAGGTACTGGGAATTAGATTTTGCGTGTGTGTGTATGCGTGTGTGTGTGTGTGTGTGTGTGTGTGCCTGTGTGCACGAATGCATGTGTTTGCACGTGTTGGTGTGTGTAAGTTGTGGGTCAGTAACTATGTATGCCTGTGAGAGTTGACGTTAGGGAAAGAGGCTATTAGAGGAAGTAGGCCTCTTTTCTTTTGTGGTCCTGACTGTTGTAGGCTACATGTATGATTATATGAGCATATGTGTCCTGCCATTCTTTCCATCCCCTTGCAACATGGGACCTTTCGCTTCCTGTTAAAACAGGTTCCTAGCGGTCACAAACGTGATGGGAGTTACAGACATTGTTACAGACGCCTCAGAGGTGATTACATTACACTGTCCTTGACTATTGTATGGTCTGTAACACAATGTATCTCTCTCTCTCTCTCTCTCTCTCTCTCTCTCTCTCTCTCTCTCTCTCTCTCTCTCTCTCTCTCTCTCTCTCTCTCTCTCTCTCTCTCTCTCTCTCTCTCTCTCTCTCTCTCTCTCTCTCTCTCTCTCTCTCTCTCTCGCTCCCTCTCTCTCCCCCACCCTCTCTCTCTCTCCTCCAGTGCTCCCCACATTGTCCCCCAGCAGGGCCCCAGGGCGGTCCCCCAGCACCCCGTCCCCTCCCCCCAAGCGCCCCCAGGGCCCGTTGAGACCGGCCCTTCCCCGCGGACGCAGGAGGAGGAAACACCGGAGCCGCATCAGCAAGGCTGCCCTCCGAACCATGATCATGTAGAGAGAGATGGTAAGGGAGGGAGGGAGGGAGGGAGGGAGGGAGGGAGGGAGGGAGGGAGGGAGGGAGGGATGACAGAGGGAGAGAAAGAGGGAGAGAAAGAGGGAGAGAAAGGTGTAGTTAATCAAATGTGAGACAGAGTGTGGAGGAGGGAGAGAATGAGACCAAGAACTGACTTGTGTTTCACTGAGTTTGTAAACCTCAAGACTCTATCTAACTCCTCTACCTCTCTTCTACAGGCAACTGGGTCGACTGTGTCTGCCAGGCCCACCCAGGGTCGTGTTCATTAGGCACCAAACGGAAGAAAACGGACTGAAACAGGGATACACATACAACATGGAAGAAAGCCTAATTTCCTGGGGGTTTTTAACATTGTGTGTCCTAATGAATACTGAGGGATTCTGCCTTGGTATGGAAACGCACTGCTGGACTCTACTGCTGGCTAAGCTAACAACATTACTGCAGGCTATGTCAATCTTTGCACCCCAGAACAGACTGGTGACCGCTATGTAGTATCTTTCTATTCAAAATCTGCTAGCTTTATTTAAACCGCGATATCAAGACAATAGACAATCTCTGACAGAGACTCTCCTTAGAAAGGAGGTTGTTCTGGATGTTTTTTTTTTTTTTTTTTTTTTTGGGGTGGGGGGGTTGTTTTTGGGTGTTGTTCTGGATGTTTAACACTGGAAGTAAAGTGATGTAACCTTTGAAAAAGGAGCTAAGCAAAACTACATCTCCCATCAGCAATTGCACTTGTACAGTTCTAACCCTGCCTACTTTGAACACTGGGTGCCGATTGGACAGTTGACTTGTGGGGTGGGGGGGCTGCTGATATTATTGGATCGCTTGCTGCAACAGCCATTGATTGGTTGATTTAGATGCCATGGAACACGCCCCGCTCTACAGCTTGACTATGATTGGTTGCTGAGAATATAACTTAAATCTTATTGGCCCAAAATGGTGTTTGACGCCATCTATTTCTAAGAGACAATGCAAAACTTGGATGTGGATATTTTCACTGGAATGGACTGGGTTGACAATGGACATTGTTCCCAGAGAAACAACATTATCCTACTGGTGTAACTGGGATAACTGTCCTGGGAATGTGACTGGAACTGGAACTGGGATAACTGTCCTGGGAATATGACTGGTGTAACTGGGATAACTGTCCTGGGAATATGACTGGTGTAACTGGGATAACTGTCCTGGGAATATGACTGGTGTAACTGGGATAACTGTCCTGGGAATATGACTGGTGTAACTGGGATAACTGTCCTGGGAATATGACTGGTGTAACTGGGATAACTGTCCTGGGAATATGACTGGTGTAACTGGGATAACTGTCCTGGGAATATGACTGGTGTAACTGGGATAACTGTCCTGGGAATATGACTGGTGTAACTGGGATAACTGTCCTGGGAATATGACTGGTGTAACTGGGATAACTGTCCTGGGAATATGACTGGTGTAACTGGGATAACTGTCCTGGGAATATGACTGGTGTAACTGGGATAACTGCCCTGGGAATATGACTGGTGTAACTGGGATAACTGTCCTGGGAATATGACTGGTGTAACTGGGATAACTGTCCTGGGAATGTGACTGGTGTAACTGGGATAACTGTCCTGGGAATGTGACTGGAACTGGAACTGGGAATAACATGAGTAAATAGGGATAGAACATATGGATAGTGAAGCACAGAAAGGAGAAGCTCGGTGTAGGGTGAATGTGCTCTTAGTCACTGATCTTGGGTCAGTTTAGCATTTTCCTTACTAATGGTTAAGGTTAGAATTGGGGGAGGGGAAGCTGATCCTAGATCTGTGTCTTGGGTGAAACTTCACCCTGGAGCGAGAAGCTCAGGACCACACACACAGAGACATGTCATTACTACTACAGTATCTTTCAATGTTCTGACTGGATCTAACCAATCCGAACACTGGAGTAGTTACACACTGGAGAGCAGATAGAACTAGAAAACATAGAGGGACAAGTAGAGGGAGAGCATAGAGAGCATAGAAATAGAATAGCTCTAGTTGTTATATATCTATTACAGAGAAAAGCAGGTATAGAACTGGAAGACATAGAGCATAGATGTTGAACAGGTCTAGTTGTTCTCTCTTTAATAGAGAGATGCAGATATAGAACTGTAAAACATAGATCGCTGGAGAGCATTTTTGCACTGGGAGAGCAGAGAAAGAAACGTATGCCAAACGTCACCATAGTCACCATACCATGAGGCCATAGACTACTCAGATGACAGATACTCAACACTCAACATTCAACACTGGCTCAATACCTGACCATAGATAGCTGTGTGTTTAAACTATTTAAACATAGCCTGGAACGTGTGGTGGAAATATTTCAAGGGAATTTTTGTTCAGTAGTTCTTCAACATAGCCTGGGAGTTGTGTGTTTCAGCTATAGGGAAGTCTGTTGTCTTTGTCTTAACAAACACGGAAGCAACAATGTAGCATTGTTGAATGACTCAACAATCTAGCACCCATGCTACAATAAGGAACTGGAATGTTTACTGTATACCCTAGGAGGTTCGGAGCCTGCTGGTTTTCTGTTCTATCTGATCATTAATTGTATATTAATTGATCACCGCAGGTATAAATCAGTCCCTGATTAGAGGGGAACAATGAAAAAAGCAAAGGGAACTGGCTTCGAGGGTCCAGATTTGAATTTGAGGAATGTAGGTCATTCATGGTGCCATAGAGTTCATGTCTCTCTCTCTTCCCCAGCCTAAGACTAGAGCAGGGGTGTCCAGATCTGTTCCGTGGAGGGCTGTGTGTCTTCTGGTTTTTGTTATTAAGAACCAGATAACCAGCTAAAGGGAATTTCCTTACTAATTTACATTTTACATTTTAGTCATTTAGCAGACGCTCTTATCCAGAGCGACTTACAGTTAGTGAGTACATACATTATTATTATTTTTTCATACTAATCAGTGACCTTAATTAATCAATGAAGTACAAGGGTGGACTGACAACCTGCAGACACTTGGCCCTCCAGGAATTGAGTTTGTCACCCCTGGACTACCCCAGGTATTAAGCTAGAAATAAAACAAACTAGCTAAGGCAGTATTGCTCAATCCTGGTCTTGGGGACTCAAAGGAGTGGACATTTTTGTTTTTGCCCTAGTGCTCAGACAACGGATTCAAATCAAAGGCCTGATGACGAGTTGATTAAGTTAAATCAAGTGTGTTTGGGTCCCCAGAACCAGGATTGAGAACCACTAAGCTAAGGGAGTTGAGATAGCCATCACTGGGGGAGAAACAGAATTTGGGATGGGATGCTTTGAAAAACACTGTCAAACTTTTTGGAATCGCTATGAGAGAGAAATGTTATCCAACACTGTATGTACAGTAAATGATTTAAACATGGTTGTTTTTTTATTTCCTGTTTCTTAACTTATTTTAAATGGAGGATGTGTCATTCTCTGGTTCCTAAGTGTAATTATTGTTGCTGATGATAATTATTGTTGTTGTATATTGTTGTAGTTAATTAATGCTATTTTTAATATGAACATAAAGGCCAGAATTATATTAATGTAATGACCATGTGTATCGTCTTTCCTTATTTGACTTTGACAGACACACACTCAAGCACATACACTCATTCCTAATGAAATGATGTAACGCATGCAGTGTGTGTGTGTGTGTGTGTGTGTTGTGATCTTGTCATGGTCCTAATCTTTGAATATGACAGCATGTTCTGAGCATGGAGACAGACCACAGACGACAGGAGGAGACAGAGGACAGAGGACAGGAGGAGACAGAGGACAGACGACAGGAGGAGACAGAGGACAGACGACAGGAGGAGACAGAGGACAGACGACAGGAGGAGACAGAGGACAGACGACAGGAGGAGACAGAGGACAGACGACAGGAGGAGTCAGAGGACAGATGACAGGAGGAGTCAGAGGACAGACGACAGGAGGAGACAGAGGACAGACGACAGGAGGAGCCAGAGGACAGACGACAGGAGGAGTCAGAGGACAGATGACAGGAGGAGTCAGAGGACAGACGACAGGAGGAGACAGAGGACAGACGACAGGAGGAGACAGAGGACAGACGACAGGCGGAGACAGAGGACAGACGACAGGAGGAGACAGAGGACAGACGACAGGAGGAGACAGAGGACAGACGACAGGAGGAGACAGACGACAGACGACAGGAGGAGACAGACGACAGATGACAGGAGGAGACAGAGGACAGACGACAGGAGGAGACAGACGACAGGAGGAGACAGACGACAGGAGGAGAAAGATGACAGACGACAGGAGGAGACAGAGGACAGACGACAGGAGGAGTCAGAGGACAGATGACAGGAGGAGTCAGAGGACAGACGACAGGAGGAGACAGAGGACAGACGACAGGAGGAGCCAGAGGACAGACGACAGGAGGAGACAGACGACAGACGACAGGAGGAGACAGAGGACAGACGACAGGAGGAGACAGAGGACAGACGACAGGAGGAGACAGAGGACAGACGACAGGAGGAGACAGAGGACAGACGACAGGAGGAGACAGAGGACAGGCGACAGGAGGAGACAGAGGACAGACGACAGGAGAAGACAGACGACAGACGACAGGAGGAGACAGAGGACAGACGACAGGAGGAGTCAGACGACAGACGACAGGAGGAGACAGACGACAGACGACAGGAGGAGACAGAGGACAGACAACAGGAGGAGACAGAGGACAGACGACAGGAGGAGACATAGGACAGACGACAGGAGGAGTCAGAGGACAGACGACAGGAGGAGACAGAGGACAGACGACAGGAGGAGACAGAGGACAGACGACAGGAGGAGACAGAGGACAGACGACAGGAGGAGACAGACGACAGGAGGAGACAGACGACAGGAGGAGACAGACGACAGACGACAGGAGGAGAAAAGAGACAGAGAAAGAGGGAAGGACACAGGAGGGAGAAAGAGGAGAGAGGGGCGGAGTCCACGCAGGGGCGGGTCACCAAAAAAACTCAGCAAAGTGAGAAGAAGAGAGAGAAAGAGAAAGAAAAGTGTCACTAAACAGGAGAAAGAAGCTAAGAACGAAAGTGAACTACATTGACTTTACAGTGACAGAGAAATATAATGTAGTACTTAGAGTGAGAGAGAGAGAGAGAGAGAGAGAGAGAGAGAGAGACAGACAGACAGAGAGACAGACAGAGAGAGAGGGAGAGAGAGAGAGAGACAGAGAGAGGGAGAGAGAGAGAGGGGGAGAGAGAGAGAGACAGAGAGAGAGCGAGAGAGACAGAGAGAGAGCGAGAGAGACAGACAGACAGAGAGAGAGGGAGAGAGAGAGAAAGAGATAGTGACAGAGAAATACAATGTAGTACTTAGAGACAGAGAGAGAGACAGAGACAGAGACAGAGTACTTAGCTGTGGGTAAGAGAAGTGGGTGGTGAGCAGTCTGAGAGGATTTACTAGAAGTGTCATCCCATTTGGTAACAGTCTCTTCAGGATGGGATGGGGGTTAGGAGGGTGGGGGAGGGGGGAGGGGTCAAAAGGTGCCCCTCAGTACTGTAAGAGTGCCAATTCAGCCCTTAGAACTGGCCCCTGAGAACGCAAATACACACATACAAACACACATACACACACAGAGAAAGTACAGTACACACCTGTGTGTCTGTGTATATAGGGGTGTTTTTCCTCCTCCTGGCGGATCTCTAAGTTGTTTGAGCACATTTATTTCACACCCCTGCTACAATGTCTGTGTGTCTGTGTGTGTCTGCGTGTGTCGCGTCCATGTGTGTTTATCTGTGCATCATGTGCGTCCGTGTGCTCGTGCATGTCTGTTTGTTTGTGTGTGTGTGTGTCTATGTGTGTGTGTAACAAGCTCTCAGTCTCCCTGCAGAATCCAAAGTTTGTCCATAAACATCAGATTTAGAAGGTTAGGTTTAGGCATTAATCCCTTTCCTGCAGTCAAATGACCACATCGCCCTCTAGAGGCCTCATGGGTGGAATGTTATTAATATTGTTCATAATTTCATAATTAATCAACATTATTTGTATGTCAAACGGTTTTGTTATTTTTCATAAAGTGTAATATCGGGACGCAAACTCAAAATTTAATCCATTTCAACTCTATATCTGACATAGTACAGGTATCCTCTTTTTTAAAAGACCATAACCATGTGTGTGAGGTGTTTGTTTCAAAGTAGGTTTGTTTAAGATGACCAATAAACACTGTGTGACCCTGATTTAGCCCACTGCAGTAAATTAAGTTACAGGTTAAGGTTTGGGATATAGTTAAAACATAAAGTTTAGGCATTAATTCATAATGGTTAAGTTAGGGGTTAAGGTTTGGGATAGGGTTTAAACATAAAGTTTAGGAATTAATTCAGAATAGTTAAGGAAAGGGGTTAAGGTTTGGGATAGGGTTAAAACATAAAGTGTAGGAATTAATTCAGTATGGTTAAGGTAAGGGGTTAAGGTTTGGGATAGGGTTAAAACATAAAGTGTAGGAATTAATTCAGAATGGTTAAGGTAAGGGGTTAAGGTTTGGGATAGGGTTAAAACAAAACGATAATTAACAAGTCCCTGGTACTGGGATTGAACACGCGACCCTCTGAGCCAGAGATCGTGGCTTACGCCCATCCTCCATCCCCGCCCACAACGCCATAGCAAAACCCAAGCCTACTTGAAGGTAATAGCGCTCACCGTTGCCCCTAGTAGCGGGTTTCGAAGGCATCCCCCGACGTCCCGAATATCGAAGTGGATCTTGAGCGACGTAGCTGGTGTGTGTGCATATGCATGCGTGCATGTCTGCCAGTGTGTGTGTGTGTGTGTGTAGTGTCTTTGTGTGTGTGTCCTGTCGTCTCCAGTGTGGGCTAGAGTAATGGCCTCCGCCTCAGCCTTGGCCTTTAGGCACTAGGTCTCAGCCAATAGGTACTAGGTGTGAGAGGCAGCGGTGAGATCGACCAATGAGGTGAGCCAGAGTTCACCGTTCAGCCAGGTCACTGTCACCAAAGCTTACACCCAAAACCTGCACGCGGGCGTGTGTGTGTGTGTGTGTGTGTGTGTGCCTCACTTGTGTCTCACCATTGTCACCTTGGTGAGAGTCCCTTGTTTCATATGCTATTACAGTCTTATGAATGAACTACATTGTCTTTGTGTGTGTGTGTGTGTGTGTGTCTTTGCTAGTGTTGCTAGTGTTGTAAATGAATGTGCTATTAGCTGGCAGTCTCAATCACGGTCAACCTCTCACTGTGCTGTCATATCTAAACACTACAGTCAGTACTCCCACATTTAACACACTGCTGAGAGGACAAGGTCTTAAAGGGGAGGTGTGTGTGTGTGTTTGTTTGTACGTGCGTGCGTGTGATGTCACCCTATATTGACCTGTGTCTGACTCTTGGGGAGACCAGACGTTTTATTCTCTGAAGATGACACGCCATGAGGACACCATGAGGCTAGTCCATTCTCTCTCTCTCTCTCTCTCTCTCTCTCTCTCTCTCTCTCTCTCTCTCTCTCTCTCTCTCTCTCTCTCTCTCTCTCTCTCATCTGTGTCATCTTCAGTCTCACCCACAATCACTCTCTTTGTCTAGCTGTCTCTCTCCCCCTACACACAAACCCAACCCTCAACCACCTACTACAGTAAATATCTGTCTGTCTCTGTCCCTGCACACAACCACACTACAGTACAGCATATCAATCTCTGTCTCAGTCTGTCTCTCTCCCCCTGTACAACCCAACCCACAATTACAGAGCCATTAAACTGTATCTCTACTGTCTCTCTGTCTCCATCTGTCTGTCTGTCTGCCTGTCTGTCTACCTGTCTGTCTGCCTGCCTGTCTATCTGCCTGTCTGTCTACCTGTCTGTCTGCCTGTCTGTCTACCTGTCTGTCTACCTGCCTGCCTACATACCTGTCTACCTACCTACCTACCTGTCTGTCTGTCTGTCTGTCTGTCTGTCTGTCTGTCTGTCTGTCTGTCTGTCTGTCTGTCTGTCTACCTGTCTGCCTGTCTGCCTGTCTGTCTGCCTGCCTACCTGTCTGCCTGCCTACCTACCTGTCTGCCTGTCTGCCTGTCTGTCTGTCTGCCTGCCTACCTGTATGTCTGTCTGCCTGTCTGCCTGCCTACCTGTCTGCCTACCTACCTGTCTGCCTGTCTGTCTACCTGTCTGTCTGTCTGCCTGTCTGCCACCTACCTGTCTGTCTGTCTACCTGTCTGTCTGTCTGGCTATCTGGCAAACAGGCTACACGCTAGACTCCACTGTCTATCTGGCAAACAGGCTACATGCTAGTCTCCACTGGCTATCTGGCAAACAGGCTACACGCTAGTCTCCACTGGCTATCTGGCAAACAGGCTACACGCTAGTCTCCACTAGCTATCTGGAAAACAGGCTAGACGCTAGTCTCCACTGGCTATCTGGCAAACAGGCTACATGCTAGTCTCCAATGGCTATCTGGCAAACAGGCTACACGCTAGTCTGCACTGTCTATCTGGCAAACAGGCTACATGCTAGTCTCCACTGGCTATCTGGCAAACAGGCTACATGCTAGTCTCCAATGGCTATCTGGCAAACAGGCTACATGCTGGTCTCCACTAGTTATCTGGCAAACAGGCTACATGCTAGTCTCCAATGGCTATCTGGCAAACAGGCTACACGCTAGTCTCCACTAATTATCTGGCAAACAGGCTACACTCTAGTCGCCACTGGCTATCTGGCAAACAAGCTACACGCTAGTCTCCACTGTCTATCTGGCAAACAGGCTACACTTTAGTCTCCACTGGCTATCTGGCAAACAGGCTACACGCTAGTCTCCACTGGCTATCTGGCAAACAGGCTACACGCTAGTATCCACTGGCTATCTGGCAAACAGGCTACACGCTAGTCTCCACTGGCTATCTGGTAAACAGGCTACATGCTAATCTCCACTGGCTATCTGGCAAACAGGCTACACGCTAGTCTCCACTGGCTATCTGGCAAACAGGCTACACGCTAGTATCCACTGGCTATCTGGCAAACAGGCTACACGCTAGTCTCCACTGGCTATCTGGTAAACAGGCTACACACTAGTCTCCACTCAGCTCTCTAGGCCTTCTACTCTTTTCTATTTTTACCAATGACCTGCCACTGGCATTCCCCAACTGGCAACTCACATGGTTTTGTTTGGCTCCCCAAGTTTTCTAAGCAAAACACGAGAGAGAAGAGAGGATAGAGGAGAGAGCGTGGAGGACGGACTTTGGCCCAATGGAGAAAAGGCCAATATGTCAGGGTCAGGTTAGATCTGGGCCAAAATTTGAAAAGATTGAAAAGGTTACTGGTTATGATGACATCACTGGTGATAAGTCGGAGATAAAAAGATCGACGAATGTGGCCCGCGGGTGGTTTTATTTGGCCAAAAAAGTTTTAAAAAGTGTTGCAAAGAAAGACCTAGTTAAGCTGCAGCTGGCCCAGAACAGAGCGGCACATCTTGCTCTTCATTGTAATCAGAGGGCTAATGTTAATACTATGCATGCCAGTCTCTCTTGGTTAAGAGTTGAGTTGAGGAAAGATTTTTATAAGAAACACTAATTCTAAATTGTTTGCATAGTCAACTTACACACAGCACTGACACACACACACTTACCCCACCAGACATGCCACCAGGGGTCTTTTCACAGTCCCCAGGTCCAGAACAAATTCAAGGAAACGTACAGTATTATAAAGAGCCATGAGTGCGTGGAACTCCCTTCCATCTTATATAGTGCAAGTGAACAGAAAACCTGGTTTCAAAAAAACAAATAAAGCAACACCTCACGGCACAACGCCTATCCCCCATGTGACCTACTTGTTGTGTATATGTACTGACATGTACTATATGTGTAACTGATAGATGCACACACACTACATGTTCATGTTTTTTAATGTATGTAAATTGTAAAGTCTTTTGTCTGTAATGTATTTTTCGTTATGTGACGGACCCCAGTAAGATTAGCTGTCGCCATTGGTGTCAGCTAATGGGGATCCTAATAAATCAAAATCAAAATCTCTCTCTCTCTCTCTCTCTCTCTCTCTCTCTCTCTCTCTCTCTCTCTCTCTCTCTCTCTCTCTCTCTCTCACTCCCCCCCCCCTCCTCTCTCTGTCATTATGTCATTCTAAGTCAATATTATATTATCAGTCTGTCTGTGAATCTCCCTGTCTGACTGTTTGTCTCAGTCATTGTGAGGAAACTCTAACACGGACCCACCCTTCTCACGGTAGGAAAGACCCATCCTGCCACAATGGTGTTGTCTGTTAGAGGGGTGTGTGTGTGTGTGTGTGTGTCTGTCTGTCTGCTAAAGGGTACATTGTGTGTCTGCATGGGTGGGACAAAGTTTTGACCCCCTACGTTGTTTGGTGTCTGGGGATGTCTCTCTGCCTCCCCTGTCTCTGTGGTGTCTCTTCTCCATGTCCCAAACGCCACCCTATTCCCTATATAGTGTACTACGTTTGACCAGAGACCGTAGGGAATAGGGTGCCATTTGGGACTCAACCCATGTTTGTCCCCAGTCTAACCTCTCCCTCAGGCCGCACACAGCTGTCATTCACACATTCATGCAAAGAGACTACTCACTCAATCTTCCCTCTCTTCACCACTCGCTTGACCAATTCCCCTTACCCTGTAGTATGCACTGTAGTATGCATTGAAACTACCCACTACCCTTACCCTGTAGTGTTCATTGAAACTACCCACTACCCTTACCCTGCAGTGTTCACTGAAACTACTCACTCCCCTTACCCTGTAGTATGTACTGAAACTACTCACTCCCTATCCCAAAGCACTGAAACGACTCACTCACTTATAGTGTCCCAAACTCAAGTGTTTACAATATATTATTCTAAAACGACCTTATATTATATGTCTATTTAGACATTTGGGACACACTAACAGGAGATAAAATGCTAAATAGGGTTGAAAACTTCTAGTAACTTTTCCAAAATTCACATGTTTTCCAGAAATTCCTGGATATATGGGAAACCGCCTACGGGGATTTTCTTCAACCTTCTCAGTTTGATCTCTATGTCTCAGTTGGGTGTGTTGTCATGGTGACCTTCCAGAGCTGTGCTTGCAGAAACTAAAGGAGAAGTAGACAATCTCCCTCCATCCCTCCCCCCTCCATCCTCCCTCCCTCCATCCCTCCTCCTTCTCTGATCACGCCATCCTCCACTCATCTGTCACAGAAAAGACACATGGCCAGTTTCCCAAATGGCCACTGTCCCTTATGCAGTGCACTACTTTTGACCAGATTTCTAGGAGCCCTGGTCAAAAGTAATGTACTACATAGAGAATAGGTTGTTATTTGGGAAGCTTAAATGGACACTGCTAACTGCACTGGAAAGAGGAACTCTTCTCATCATTTACCGCTCCCGTTCCACCCTTCTCCTTCTCCTATATTTACCTCTTCTGGTTTCTGTATTTTGGGGGGAGGTTTTGTAATGTGGCACCGGTCTTGCGACACTTTGTGCCCCCACATCCCCAGAAAAGCACCACACGGTTCCTCTATGTATGTTTGCAAAAGTCTGGTCGTTGACAGCTTTCTATAGTTTCTATGGCTGAATGAAAATAACTGGTAAAAAGTAGACATACTATATTAGGTTAAAAACTGTTTTTCTTCAGGACATTTCATGCACTGAACAAAGCAATTTTTGCAGAATGACAGAAAAAAGCACTGTACTATTTATCAACTCAAAAATGTTTCCTCTTTTCACAAGGAGAATGTCAATATTTTACTTATCCGTGAAAGCCGCGTAGAGATTTAGATTGAATAGTCTTGATATAGAAGAGTCCTCACATAATCACCTTCCCTCGCAAAGCTCTCCTCTCTTTTTTCATTAACTCCTTCTCTCTCTCTCTCTCTCTCTCTCTCTCTCTCTCTCTCTCTCTCTCTCTCTCTCTCTCTCTCTCTCTCTCTCTCTCTCTCTCTCTCTCTCTCTCTCTCTCTCTCTCTCTCTCTCTCTCTCTCTCTCTCTCTCTCTCTCTCTCTCTCTCTCTCTCTCTCTCTCTCTCTCCCTCTCTCTCTCTCTCTCTCTCTCTCTCTCTCTCTCTCTCTCTCTCTCTCTCTCTCTCTCTCTCTCTCTCTCTCTCTCTCCTCTCTCCTCTCCTCTCCTCTCCTCTCTCTCTCTCCTCTCCTCTCCTCTACCTCTCCTCTCTCTCTCTCTCTCTCTCTCTCTCTCTCTCTCTCTCTCTCTCTCTCTCTCTCTACTCTCTCTCTCTCTCTCCTCTACAATCTCTCTTGCTCTCTCTCTCTCCTCTCCTCTACACACTCTCTCTCTCTCTCTCTCCTCTCCTCTACTCTCTCTCTTCTCTCCTCTACTCTCTCTCTTGCTCTCTCTCTTCTCTCCTCTACTCTCGCTCTCAATCTTTCTTCAGACCCTCTGTTCCTCCCTAACCTCCATCCCTCTCTCACCCTGCCCTGCCCTCTCTCTCTATTTCTTTCTTTCTTTCTTTCTTTCTTTCTTTCTTTCTTTCTTTCTTTCTTTCTTTCTTTCTTTCTTTCTTTCTTTCTTTCTTTCTTTCTTTCTTTCTTTCTTTCTTTCTACCTCTATTTCTCTTTTCTCTCCTCTCTCTCCCTCTCTCTATTATCCCTCGCTCTCCACCCTCATTCCTGCCCTCTATTTAATCCTGTGTTGTCATTGGTTGGTCCGGTGGCCAGTGTTCATTAGGCTGCTTCTCTTATGCACTTTTATCCCCTGTGTGTGTCTGTGTGTCTGTGTGTCTGTGTGTCTGTGTGTCTGTGTGTTTAGTGTGTGTGTCTGTGAGTGCTGTCGTCTCTCTTTAAGGCCCTTATCCAGAGAGGCCAACGCTCCATTTTCTGCTTATCCCTGGCCAGTGTGTGTCCCACTTTCACAGTTCAATTGCATAAGACCGTCTGTCTTTCTGAGTAAGGCTGAATCAGCACCTTCCTCTGTTTAGGAGAAACATAAGTCATGGCCAGTAATCAGGGGCGGATTTAGTGATTTGGAGGCCCCAGGCAGAGGCCAGTCTGAGCCCCCCTCAATTCGCAAGTGGCTGAAACTAAATCACTGGGGGGCCTTGATAGGATCATGAGGAGGCCTCAAGCGGAGATATATATATATATACACTACCATTCAAAAGTTTGGGGTCACTTAGAAATGTCCTTGTTTTCGAAAGAAAGCAATTTATTTGTCCATTAAAATAACATCAAATTGATCAGAAACACAGTGTAGACATTGTTAATGTTGTAAATGGCTATTGTAGCTGGAAATGGCTGATTTTTAATGTAATATCTACAGGCGTGCATAGGCCCATTATCAGCAACCATCAATCCTGTGTTCCAATGGCACGTTGTGTTTGCTAATCCAAGTTTATCATTTTAAAAGGCTAATTGATCATTAGAAATCCCTTTTGCAATTATGTTAGCACAGATGAAAACTGTTTTGCTGATTAAAGAAGCAATAAAACTGGCCTTCTTGAGACTAGTTGACTATCTGGAGCATCAGCAATTGTGGGTTTGATTACAGGATCAAAATGGCCAGAAACTCGTCAGTCTATTCTTGTTCTGAGACATTAAGGCTATTTCATGCGAGAAATTGCCAAGAAACTGAAGATCTCGTACAACGCCATGTACTATTCCCTTTACAGAACAGCGCAAATGGGCTCTAACCAGAATAGAAAGAGGAGTGGGAGGCCCCGGTGCACAACTGAGCAAGAGGACAAATACATTAGAGTGTCTAGTTTGAGAAACAGACTCCTCACAGGTCCTCAACTGGCAGCTTCATTAAATAGTACCCGCAAAACACCAGTCTCAACGTCAACAGGGAAGAGGCGACTCCGGGATACTGACCTTCTAGGCAGAGTTGCAAAGAAAAAGCCATATCTCAGACTGGCCAATAAAAATAAAATTCTAAGATGGGCAAAAGAACACAGACACTGGACAGAGGAAGATTGGAAAAAAGTGTTATGGACAGACGAATCGAAGTTTGAGGTGTTCAGATCACAAAGAAGAACATTTGTGAGACGCAGACCAAATTAAAAGATGCTGGAGGAGTGCTTGATGCCATCTGTCAAGCATGGTGGAGGCAATGTGATGGTCTGGGGGTGCTTTGGTGGTGGTAAAGTGGGAGATTTGTACAGGGTAAATGGAATCTTGAAGAAGGAAGGCTATCACTCCATTTTGCAATGCCATGCCATACCCTGTGGACCAGGCTTGATTGGAGCCAATTTCTTCCTACAACAAGACAATGACCCAAAGCACAGCTCCAAACTATGCCATAACTATTTAGGGGAGAAGCAGTCAGCTAGTATTCTGTCTATAATGGAGTGGCCAGCACAGTCACCGGATCTCAATCCTGTTGAGCTGTTGTGGGAGCAGCTTGACCGTATGGTACGTAAGAAGTGCCCATCAAGCCAATCCAACTTGTGGGAGGTGCATCTGGAAGCATGGGGTGAAATCTCTTCAGATTACCTCAACAAATTGACAACTAGAATACCAAAGGTCTGCAAGGCTGTAATTGCTGCAAATGGAGGATTCTTTGACGAAAGCAAAGTTTGAAGGACACAATTATTATTCTGCACCATCGAGAGCATCCTGACTGGTTGCATCACCGCCTGGTATGGTAATTGCTCGGCCTCCGACCACAAGGCACTACAGAGGGTAGTGCATACGGCCCAGTACATCACTGGGGCCAAGCTTCCTGCCATCCAGGACCTCTATACCAGGCGGTGTCAGAGGAAGGCCCTCAAAATTGTCAAAGACACCAGCCACCCTAGTCATAGACTGTTCTCTCTGCAACCACACGGCAAGCGGTACCAGAGCGCCAAATCTAGGTCCAAAAGGCTTCTCAACAGCTTCTACCCCCAAGCCATAAGACTCCTGAACAGCTAATGATGGCTACCCAGACTACTTCCACTGACCCCCCCCACCCCCCCACCCCCACCACATATTTTTACACTGCTGCTACTCTGTTAATTATTTATGCATAGTCACTTTAACTCCACCCACATGTACATATTACCTCAACTACCTCAACTAGCCGGTGCCCCCGCACATTGACTCTGCACCGGTACCCCCCTGTATATAGACTCCCTACTGTTACTTTTTTTCTCAACACTTTTTAGTTTTTATTAAAAAATAAATGCATTGTTGGTTAAGGGCTGTAAGTAATCATTTCACGGTAATGTAACCTGTTGTATTCGGCACATGTGGCCAATAAAATTTGATTCGATTTGATTATTATTTCTATTAAAAATCATTATTTCTAACCTTCTCAATGACTACATTTCCTATGCATTTTGCTATATTTCCTATTCAAACTCATTTCATGTATGTTTTCATGGAAAACAAGGACATTTCTAAGTGACCCCAAACTTTTGAACGATAGTGTATAAAAGATTGCTAGTATTATAATTTTTTATTATGCCCACTCATGAGGCCCCTTGATTATGTGAGGCCGGAGGCAATTGCCTCTTCTGCCTAATAGTAAGTCCGCCAGTGGCATTAATGTTACAATAATGTGTTTGTATGGCTTATGAATGTGTTATAAAGTCCTAATCTGGGTACCTTTCAGAAGTGTGTTACTGAATATTGTTACCATTGTGAGGCAGGAAAATAAGTCACTATAATGATCACATTGCAATGAGTTTGTGTTTTCCGTGCGTGTGTGTTTTCCGTGCGTGTGTGTTTTCCGTGTGTGCATATTCCTCATATCGGAGCTGTGAAGTCAACATTATTATTATTGCCATGACAGTGTGAAGGTGTGCATGCAACCAGGTGCCACTGTTAATCACTGTCTTACCCAACATACACAAGCAGGCACCAGTCAACATCCCATCTCTCTCTCTCCCTCCTCCCTTCACATCACCAGTCAACATCCCCCCTCTCTCCCCCTCCTCCCTTCACATCACCAGTCAACATCCCCTCTCTCTCCCCCTCCTCCCTTCACATCACCAGTCAACATCCCCTCTTTCTCTCCCCCTCCTCCCTTCACATCACCAGCCAACATACCCTCTCTCTCTCCCCCTCCTCCCTTCACATCACCAGTCAACATCCCCTCTCTCTCTCCCCCTCCTCCCTTCACATCACCAGTCAACATCCCCCTCTCTCTCTCCCCCTCCTCCCTTCACATCACCAGTCAACATCCTCTCTCTCTCCCGCTCCTCCCTTCACATCACCAGTCAACATCCCCCTCTCTCTCCCCCTCCTCCCTTTACATCACCAGTCAACATCCCCCCTCTCTCCCCCTCCTCCCTTCACATCACCAGTCAACATCCCCTCTCTCTCGCCCCCCTCCTCCCTTCACATTACCAGTCAACATCCCCTCTCTCTCCCCCTCCTCCCTTCACATCACCAGTCAACATCCCCCTCTCTCTCTCCCCCTCCTCCCTTCACATCACCAGTCAACATCCCCTCTCTCTCCCCCTCCTCCCTTCACATCACCAGTCAACATCCTCTCTCTCTCCCCCTCCTCCCTTTACATCACCAGTCAACATCCCCCCTCTCTCCCCCTCCTCCCTTCACATCACCAGTCAACATCCCCTCTCTCTCTCCCCCTCCTCCCTTCACATCACCAGTCAACATCCCCTCTCTCTCTCCCCCTCCTCCCTTCACATCACCAGTCAACATCCCCTCTCTCTCCCCCTCCTCCCTTCACATCACCAGTCAACATCCCCTCTCTCTCCCCCTCCTCCCTTCACATTACCAGTCAACGTCCCCTCTCTCTCCCCCTCCTCCCTTCACATCACCAGTCAACATCCCCCTTCTCTCCCCCTCCTCCCTTCACATCACCAGTCAACATCACCCCTCTCTCTCCCCCTCCTCCCTTCACAATACCAGTCAACATTCCCTCTCTCTCCCCCTCCTCCCTTCACATCACCAGTCAACATCCCCTCTCTCTCTCCCCCTCCTCCCTTCACATCACCTGTCAACATCCCCCCTCTCTCCCCCTCCTCCCTTCACATCACCAGTCAACATCCCCCCTCTCTCTCCCCCTCCTCCCTTCACATCACCTGTCAACATCCCCTCTCTCCCCCTCCTCCCTTCACATCACCAGTCAACATCCTCTCTCTCTCCCCCTCCTCCCTTCACATCACCAGTCAACATCCCATCTCTCTCCTCCCTCCTCCCTTCACATCACCAGTCAACATCCCCCCTCTCTCCCATCCTCCCTTCACATCACCAGTCAACATCCCCCCTCTCGCCCCCTCATCCCTTCCCAATCTCTCTCTCTTTCTCCGTTTCACTCACTCCTTTCTCTCTGCATCTCTCTCTGTCTCCCTTCTTCTACCCCCCCACCCTCCCCTCTCCACGTCCGTCTCTTTCTCCCACTGTTGACAATGGTATTTCTGTGAGGTAGGGGCTGACTAAGAGAGGAGGAAGGTTTCCCTCTGTTTTGTCAGAGGAACGGAGGGAGCAGAGGATCAAGGCTGAGAGGTGAAACAGAACAACAAGATCATAACTTATGCTGTCTTCTGTCTAGCACGGGTCATCAACCAACTCATATAACCACTAATGAGGTGGTTAAAGAGGGTCGGCCCGGCCGGGTGTGTGTGTGTGTGTGTGTAGGAGTAAGTGTATGTGGAAAGTGTGTGAGTGTGTGTGTTTCTGTGTGTGTGTGTGTGTGTCCAGTGTTTTCAACCTCCACAGACGGGAAGCGGTACCTTAGCGACGGGATGAAAACATAGGAAGTGCAAACAGCATGCCTGACATTCCTGCATTGTCTCACACACACACACGCACACACACACACACACCGTCACAGGACAATGGCCGACACACACACAGTTTCACATCAAGACACACACACACAGTTTCTCAAATTCAGAAAAAAAACGAGTCTCTCAAATAGCTGAACACACACAACATGTCAATTACAAAGCTTCACAAACAGTGTGTGAGTGTGTGTGTGTGTGCATGTGTGTGTGTGAGCCTGAAATGCCAGATTTCTGTCACCACACAAATATTAGGTGATCCCACCTTACAACAAAACACCAAAATAAAATAAAATCTAGCTTTATTTATATAGCACATTACAGACATGGATGCAATACAATGCGCTTCACAGGAAAAAAACATAAATAAAAAACAAGAAATAAAAACAGAAATATTTACTACACAACAAACATCAGAGGATATAAAAAACAAAAGAATAACAATAAAAACTGAGAGACTAAAAAGCCCCCTGAGGAAAAGCAGAGCTAAAGAATAATAATAAAAACTGAGAGACTGAAAAGCCCCCTGAGGAAAAGCAGAGCTAAAAAGGTGTGTTTTAAGATCCCTTTTAAATAGGTCCACAGTTTCTGCCCCTCTCAGGTTCTCTGGCAGGCTATTCCAGAGGCTGTGGGCATAGTAACTAAAGGCTGCCTCTCCATGCCTCTTGGTCCTAGGCTTTGGGATAGTTAAAAGGCCAGTGCCAGAGGACCTGAGGGACCTACTGGGTACATAACTCAAAAGCATGTCTGACATGTACTGGGGTGCACAATCGTGGGTTGATTTAAAAACCAATAGAATAATCTTGAAATGAATTCTAAAACTCACAGGCAGCCAGTGGTGAGACTTTAAACCCGGTGTAATGTGTGCTCTCCGTCTAGTCTTAGTCAGTACACGTGTTAGCCTGCTTGTAATAAAAGCATGGATGAGTCTCTCTGTATCAGCCTGAGAGAGAAACGGCCGCACCTTGGCAATGTCCCTCGGGTGGTAAAAAGCTATTTTGGACACATTCCTAATGTGTGATTCAAAATTGAGTTCAGAATCTAAAATGACACTTAAGTTTTTTACCTGGTGTTTTATTTTTATTGCCGGTTAATTAAAATGTGCTGCCAGATTCTCTCTCTGTGCTTTGGCTCCAACAATAAGTACCTTGGTCTTGCCTTGATTTAGCTGAAGGAAGTTGTGAGCCATCCAAGTATTTAAATCACTAATAAGTCTAAAAATTCATTTGTGGAGCTAAGATCCTCTGGTGACACAGAAATGTAAAGTTGTGTATTGTCTACATAGCAGTGAAAATAAATGCTGTGTTTTCTGATAACGCTGCCAAGGGGTAACATATATAAACTGAACGTGCCTGACCTAAAATCGAACCTTGAGGAACGCCACATGTGATATCTACAGTATTTTCACCAAGTTATGTTCACCAAGGGTGACAAAAAACACGACCAGTTAAATAGGTCCTAAACCAATTTAGAACTGGCCCGGAGAGGCCAACCCACCTCTCAAGTCTGTCCAGAAGGACAACATGGTCAACAGTGTCGAATGCAGCACTTAAATCCAAGAGTACAAGGAACAGAGAGGTGTTTGGCATCTGTGTTGGCTCGAAGATAATTTACCACTTTAACTAAGGCAGTCGCTGTGCTATGGTGGGCATGAAAACCAGATTGCTCTTTTTTTTAATACAGTTGGGACTTTAAAATAATGTAGCTGTTTAAAAAACAATTAATCCAGAATTTTACTTAAGAATGGAAGGTCGGAGATTGGCCGAAAATTGCTTTTAGCTGAAGAATCTAGATTACTTTTCTTAAGGAGAGGTTTCATCATGGCAGTGTTTAGTGCAGTGGGGAAAGTGTTTAACAATAGCTTGCAATTAAAAACTGTTTTGAAGAAGGTGGTGGGGATAGTATTGAGAAGGCAGGTAGAAGGCTTAAGTTGTGATATCACTTTCCTGAGTATGTCTGTGTCAACCAGGGAAAATAACTCCATAGTGCCTAGGCTAGGGAACATATCATCAATCTTCTCAATGGGTCTTGCTTGACTGATACCCAGCCTAATGTGTGTTATCTTATCTCTGAAAATGCCAGAAACTCATCACATTTAGATGTGGAGGAAAGTTCACATAGGTTTGCGGGGGTAAGATTTATCAGGCCATCAATGGTCAAGAAGAGCACTCTTGAATTATTCTGATTATTAGTGATCAAGTTAGAAAAATTAGCCCGTCTGGCATTTCTAATTGCCTTGTTATACAGTGGGGAGAACAAGTATTTGATACACTGCCGATTTTGCAGGTTTTCCTACTTACAAAGCATGTAGAGGTCTGTAATTTTTATCATAGGTACACTTCAACTGTGAGAGACGAAAAATCCAGAAAATCACATTGTATGATTTTTAAGTAATTCATTTGCATTTTATTGCATGAAATAAGTATTTGATACATCAGAAAAGCAGAACTTAATATTTGGTACAGAAACCTTTGTTTGCAATTACAGAGATCATACGTTTCCTGTAGGTCTTGACCAGGTTTGCACACACTGCAGCAGGGATTTTGGCCCACTCCTCCATACAGACCTTCTCCAGATCCTTCAGGTTTCGGGGCAGTCGCTGGGCAATACGGACTTTCAGCTCCCTCCAAAGATTTTCTATTGGGTTCAGGTCTGGAGACTGGCTAGGCCACTCCAGGACCTTGAGATGCTTCTTACGGAGCCACTCCTTAGTTGCCCTGGCTGTGTGTTTCGGGTCATTGTCATGCTGGAAGACCCAGCCACGACCCATCTTCAATGCTCTTACTGAGGGAAGGAGGTTGTTGGCCAAGATCTCGCGATACATGGCCCCATCCATCCTCCCCTCAATACGGTGCAGTCGTCCTGTCCCCTTTGCAGAAAAGCATCCCCAAAGAATGATGTTTCCACCTCCATGCTTCACGGTTGGGATGGTGTTCTTGGGGTTGTACTCATCCTTCTTCTTCCTCCAAACACGGCAAGTGGAGTTTAGACCAAAAAGCTATATTTTTGTCTCATCAGACCACAAGACCTTCTCCCATTCCTCCTCTGGATCATCCAGATGGTCATTGGCAAACTTCAGACGGGCCTGGACATGCGCTGGCTTGAGCAGGGGGACCTTGCGTGCGCTGCAGGATTTTAATCCATGACGGCGTAGTGTGTTACTAATGGTTTTCTTTGAGACTGTGGTCCCAGCTCTCTTCAGGTCTTTGACCAGGTCCTGCCGTGTAGTTCTGGGCTGATCCCTCACCTTTCTCATGATCATTGATGCCCCACGAGGTGAGATCTTGCATGGAGCCCAAGACCGAGGGTGATTGACCGTCATCTTGAACTTCTTCCATTTTCTAATAATTGCGCCAGCAGTTGTTGCCTTCTCACCAAGCTGCTTGCCTATTGTCCTGTAGCCCATCCCAGCCTTGTGCAGGTCTACAATTTTATCCCTGATGTCCTTACACAGCTCTCTGGTCTTGGCCATTGTGGAGAGGTTGGAGTCTGTTTGATTGAGTGTGTGGACAGGTGTCTTTTATACAGGTAATGAGTTCAAACAGGTGCAGTTAATACAGGTAATGAGTGGAGAACAGGAGGGCTTCTTAAAGAAAAACTAACAGGTCTGTGAGAGCCGGAATTCTTACTGGTTGGTAGGTGATCAAATACTTATGTCATGCAATAAAATGCAAATGAATTACTTAAAAATCATACAATGTGATTTTCTGGATTTTTGTTTTAGATTCCGTCTCTCACAGTTGAAGTGTACCTATGATAAAAATTACAGACCTCTACATGCTTTGTAAGTAGGAAAACCTGCATAATCGGCAGTGTATCAAATACTTGTTCTCCCCACTGTATATGCCAAGTTGCTTTCTCAGAATATCATAATGGACCTGAAACTTGTTTCCTCACTCATCCAAGGGGCTCTCCTTTTGGATGTTGCCTTTTTCAACTTTACTGGAGCTATGGCATCAATGGTTGCCCTTAATTTGAAATTAAAGTTATCAACTAAATCATCACAAGAGGAAGGCAGAATAGGTGATGTTGTGTTCATACGCTCAATAAAATCTGTAGCAACTTCAGAGGTAAGATACCATTTCTTAATAATGCGTTCAGTATTGCCCTGTGCTATGGGCAACAAGGTAGTAAAAAATAAACAGTGGTGATCAGATAAAGCAACATCAATAGTAGGGGATGTGTCAATAGAAAGCTCCTTGGTAATAACCAGGTCCAGAGTATGGCCATAGTTATGGGTGGGCCCAGTAACATGTTGGATAAAGTCCATAGAGCTCAAAAGATTCCTAAATCCAATGGCCTTGGAGTCAGTCTCTTTCTCAACATGAATATTAAAATCGCCCAACACAATGATTGCATCATAGTTCTCAAGGACAATAGACAATAGTTCAGAGAAATCAGTAAAGAAAGTGGGGCAGTGCTTTGGTGGCCTATACAGGATTATAGCCAGCACTGGTGGCTGACATTTAAACATTATAGCATGACGCTCAAAAGACAAAGTCGCCAAACGAAATGTCCTTACAGCAGAGAGCATTAGTAGAAATAGAGGCTGTTTCCCTTTTCTGATAGAGTATGAAAAGCTGTAGTCCAGGGGGAGGTTTCAATAAGAGTGGCACTACAATCTGAAGACAGGCATGTTTCAGTGAGAAACATGCAATCAACTCTCAGTAATGAGGTAATTCACGTGAAAGGTTTATACTAGTGATTACTCTAACATTTAAAAGCGCCATATTCAATGAGTGTGGGCCACTCTGCCCCTGGGGCATCAGCCTTGAGATAACCAATGTAATAGCAATCAAATTATTAACGTTACAAACAATTTTTCTGACAGTCTCCAGTCTATCAGAATAGTAGGAGATGACAGTTTGAATAAACTCACTAGAAGGCGGAGTTAGAGGAACATAAATTAGGTTACTCACTATAAGCATAGTGCCACTTCTACAGGAGTTGATATGCTTTCCAAGTCCTCTGTTGATTATTCTGACAGGGAGGACTGGCACACTACCAGACTCTGTCCGTCAGTCTCTAAAACACTTCGATGTTGCTGGAAATAATCCTGGAACCCCTGAGGTTAGGGTGAATCCTGTCTCTTTTAAAAAGTGCTGGTTGCTCCCACAACAAATCAAGTTGTCACATAGTCTAGTTACAGCCTTAGTAGAATGTTTAATGTCTGCATAATGCATATCCAGCCACCACTATACCGTGATATCAAGATGACCTCAACTAAGGCCTACCACCATTTTCTATTTAACTCATCTATCCCTATCCTCCCTGTTTCACTGGTTGGCTATGTTCCATCCTCCCTCCCTCCCTCCCTCCCTCCCTCCCTCCCTCCCCTTTGCCTGGCGTGACCTCGTTTACTCCCTTCTCTCTCTCTTATTTCTCTCTCTATTTCCCCCTCCCTCTGTCTCTCCATGTCTCTCCCCCCTCTCTCTCTTATTTCTCTCTCTATTTCCCCCTCCCTCTGTCTCTCCATGTCTCTCTCCCTCCCTCTCTGTCTCTCTCTCACTCTTCTTCCCCAGCTTGGCTTGAGGATGACGTTATTTAGTTGGCTTAGACAGCTTAGTGCCAGGCCTGCGTGTTCCTCTATACTCCTCCTCCTCTGTTCCCCGCCCTCCGTTCTTCCCTTGTTCTGTCCTGACAGACTGATCTACAACGGGTATTATCTCCCCATTATCCCTCCATCCCACACTCATTTATCTAACTTCTTTCTTTCTTTTTATGGGAATATTAATCAGAAGTGAGACAAGCCTAATCATTGGGCCATATTAGGACCCACAGTCCATCACACACCCTCAGACACACACACATCCATTAATCTCCTTCATTCTAACACATTACTGTACAAAAGCACATTTCACTCCAGAAAAGGAAGTGGGAAAGAAATAACAAAAAAGAGAAAAACTCAATAAAAGAACAGTCTCTTTCTTCCTCTCTTCAGATCTTGATTGTGAATCATAGCCCTGGGGAGATGGAGGGGAGACGGAGGGGAGACGGAGGGAAGACGGAGGGGAGACGGAGGGGAGACAGAGGGGAGACGGAGGGAGGATGGAGGGGACATGGAGGGGAGATGGAGGGAAAATGGAGGAGAGATGGAGGGGACATGGAGGGAGGATGGAGGGGACATGGAGGGGAGATGGAGGGAGGATGGAGGGGACATGGAGGGAGGATGGAGGGGAGATGGAGGGAAGATGGGAGGGGAGATGGAGGGGAGATGGAGGGAAGACGGAGGGGAGATGGAGGGGACATGGAGGGAAGACGGAGGGGAGATGGAAGGGACATGGAGGGGAGATGGAGGGGAGATGGAAGGGACATGGAGGGGAGATGGAGGGGACATGGAGGGAAGACGGAGGGGAGATGGATGGGAGATGGAGGGGACATGGAGGGAAGATGGAGGGGAGACGGAGGGGAGATGGAGGGGAGACGGAGGGAGGATGGAGGGGACATGGAGGGGAGATGGAGGGAAGATGGATGGGACATGGAGGGAGGATGGAGGGGACATGGAGGGGAGATGGAGGGAGGATGGAGGGAGGATGGAGGGGAGATGGAGGGAAGATGGAAGGGAGATGGAGGGAAGACAGAGGGGAGATGGAGGGGACATGGAGGGAAGACAGAGGGGAGTTGGAGGGAAGATGGAGGGGAGATGGAGGGGACATGGAGGGGAGATGGAGGGGACATGGAGGGAAGACGGAGGGGAGATGGAGGGGACATGGAGGGAGGATGGAGGGAGGATGGAGGGGACATGGAGGGGAGATGGAGGGGACATGGAGGGAAGACGGAGGGGAGATGGAGGGGACATGGAGGGAGGATGGAGGGAGGATGGAGGGAAGATGGAGGGGAGATGGAGGGGACATGGAGGGGAGATGGAGGGAAGATGGAGGGGAGATGGAGGGGACATGGAGGGAGGATGGAGGGGACATGGAGGGGAGATGGAGGGGACATGGAGGGAGGATGGAGGGGACATGGAGGGAAGATGGGAGGGGAGATGGAGGGGAGATGGAGGGAAGACGGAGGGGAGATGGAGGGGACATGGAGGGAAGACGGAGGGGAGATGGAGGGAGGACGATGAGAGGAGAGAGGGATGAAAGGAGGAGAAGAGAGAAAGATCAGAGCCAGTGAGTGGAGAACAGGAATGTGTTGCCATGGGGGCGCACCCCTCCTCAACAGACCCCCCCCACACACACACAGACACAAACACACTCACTCACTAAGAACTGGGGGAAGGACAGGGTGTTAGGGTAAGTTGGATGGGTGGGGAGGAGAGGAAAGGGGCATAGGACCCAGAAGTCCTCAAATGTCCCTAGAGAGGGTGCAACCAACGGGGAAGGGGGAGATAGAGGGGTGGCTTGGCATGGGGAGATGTAGGGATGAGAAGTTGCGTGAGGCAAGGAAATGGAACAGCGTTGTGTCTGTGTGTGTGTGTCTGCCTACGGGGACTGCAGCAGACCCATCTGTTTCACGCCTGTCCAGATGCGAGAGAGAGAGAGAGAGAGAGGGGGTGTGGAGGGAGAGAGAGAGAGACAGAGAGAGAGAGAGAGAGAGAGAGAGAGAGAGAGAGAGAGAGAGCGAGAGAGAGAGAGAGAGAGGGTGTGGAGGGAGAGAGAGAGAGAGAGACATAGAGACAGAGAGAGAGAGATAGGGTGTGGAGGGAGAGAGAAATCCAAGGAAACATGCATAGGCCTACGTATTTTTCATAGAAAGAGAAACGGCTGTTCACAGTAGCACACAGCAAGAGAACAACTTATTTCTTCAGGTACAGATCTAGGATCAGCTTCCCCTTCACCAATCATAATATTATTAAACATCAGTGAGAAAAAATGCAAAACTGACCCAAGATCAGCGTCTAGGGGCAACTTCACTCTACACCCTACTGAGGTAATGGATGTTTTTGAAACACAAAGATCTCTTCTCACTCATGGGGTTGTAATAGTGACTGTTTAGTGAGAGAGAGAGAGAGAGAGAGAGAGAGAGAGAGAGAGAGAGAGAGAGAGAGAGAGAGATAACTCTTTCCTCCCCAAAGGATTTAGTGATAGAGGATGTTTAAAAGAC
The DNA here is from genome assembly GCF_020615455.1 of Coregonus clupeaformis. NCBI lineage: Eukaryota > Metazoa > Chordata > Actinopteri > Salmoniformes > Salmonidae > Coregonus > Coregonus clupeaformis. The sequence goes on along the minus strand of NW_025534328.1, from coordinate 129,939 downwards.
AAAGGGGATCCTCTCTTACAGTATTGCAGCAATGTTGATAGGGGTTTGGGGATCCTACCTGCCTCCCAAATGACACCCTATCCACTATGTAGTGCACTAATTTTGAACAGGGCCCATAGGGCCATTTGGAAAGTAACCTCTGTCTCAGTGTTAACCTCAAACAGTGTGAACTTGTTCTAGATGTGTGTGAGTGCACATATCTTTTCCAGGATGTTTGGAGAGTGAAAGGGAGCCCTCTTTGAGTGTGATAGTGTTGATAGGGGGTCTAGATCTAGCTAAACAGTACCAGCATTCAACTCTATGGTCTCCCCATTACATACACACACCTCAACGCAGCTGCTTCCTTTCCACAGCATTGAGGAAAGCTAGCCTGAGGTAAACCTTTACACACACACCTCTGAGTTATCACTCCTTTTAATGGTGCCCTGCTCCAGAGAGGAAAGCAAGTTCCCCAGTTGCGTGGTGCAGAGCGCACGCTCCCTCTGGATGGCAGAAACTCAAAAAAATCAACCCGATTCCACTTCGAGTCACTCTGACCGACCCAACATTCCCCAACCTGTTCTCCACCCAACCTGAAACCACACATGGATCAGCCAGAAGGCAAAGACCCATTCTCTCCAACAATCTCAATCCGACTGCGGAAAAAACTACTTTATCACCATCGGGACGAGGCTCAAACTAGGTGTTCTTCACAGCACCTGCCACCGTAGTTAATTCATCCTCACTCTCGTCATGTTTAATTTCCTTCTGCAGCTCTCCATATTCACTCTTAAGACGTTCCACTGTCTTCCTTTTTCCTGCCTCTATTGGTTTCCCCTGACTCCATCTCCAAGTCCCACAACCATTCAGGCGTACCCGCCAAATTGTGACTCATCCCGATATGGAATTGGTCAATACTTCATGCTTTCTCTTTGCTTGGGCTCTGTCTCAGCCAATCAGAAGAACTCCTTAAAAGGTCAGATGAAGAACTTTGCCCACGGGGGTCAAAAGGTTACCAGCAGTGCAGTATGAGCGGCAACTGTTTTAGGTTTGCTTTTCTTTATTTTTCTTTCTTTTCTCTCTTCTTTACCATCTCTATTTTTTCTTCCCTCTCTTATTTGGGTTCCAATGTGATTTCTGATGGATTTTTGTATAAAAATAAAATAAAATAAATAATATACTTTTTGGTATTCTGGTTCCTTCTCCTGTGTTGTTCAGACCTTGCCCTGACTCACTCACTCGTCTGCCTTCTGGTGGTCTAGGGAGACACAGCACCAAGAGTCAGACCTCTCTCCCTCGGCCAGCCAGATGGGACCAGTCGGCCAGCCGGCCAGATATTACCAGATAGGAAATGTTTCTGTTGTTGACATTTTAGTCATTTAGCAGACGCTCTTATCCAGAGCGACTTCCAATTAGTGAGTGCATGCATGTTTCATACTGGTCCCCCGGACCAGCCTTCCTGCTAGATAGGACCAGACCTAGCTATCTGGCCTGCTGGTCGGATCTCTGGCTGGCCAGCCGGACCTAGCTGTCTGGCCTGCCGGCCGGCAGGACCTAGCTGTCTGGCCCGGCCTTCCGGACCTAGCTATATGGCTGGCCGGACCCAGCTCTCTGGCTGGCCGGCAGGCCGGACCCATCTTACTTACTTACTTTATTGTCCCCATGGGAACATTTTGTTGCAGTATCATGTACATGTTTAAAGTGGCATTTAAATACAGTAGAAAACACATTGACAATACAACATTCATAACAGTTACATAGCAATAAAAAGAGACTAGCCTGCTGGCCTTACTGGGTCAATAGGAACTTTAGCCTGAGCTGTTTAGGAGGGATATCACACCTGGCACAAATGATTGTCTGGTTCTGTTTTTCCTGCCAGGAGGTGCCCTATACCTGCACCCAGAGGGGAGTAGTTCAAAGTCTGGGTACAAGGGGTTGGTTTGGGGCTAACATCGTTTTTGGGCCCTGACCTTAAAGATCTAATCCAAGCCTGTCTGTTGGACTCCAAGTACCTTGCATGCTGTGGTGATAATCCTTCTCAGCATATTTCCCTGGCTGACAGTGGCATTGCATAACCAACAAACAATACAAAAAGTTAAAATAATCTCAATGGAAGATTTGTAAAACAGAGTCAGTATAGTCCAGTCAACATTAGAAGATCCCAGTTTTTTGAGAAAGTACAGTCTCTGTTGACTCTTTTTGTAGATCAGGTCTTTACATTTACTCCACTAAAGCTTATTATCAAAGAGCACACCCAGATATTTGTATTCCTCTACAATCTCTATGTTCTGACCTCTGATAGATGTTGCAGAGGTAGGTGTTGTTCGCTTCCTGAAGTCCATGCACGTCTCTTTGGTCTTGTTGGTATTGAGGACCCAGTGTGATTCATCACACCACTCTACAAAGTCATTTAGGACCGGGCCAAGGTGTTGCTCATCATCCTGCAACAGGCTGATCAAGGCAGTGTCATCAGCAAACTTAACGAGGTGTCTGTCAGGATGGGAACTAGTACAACTATTAGTGTACAAAATCTACAGGAGTGGGGACAAAACACATCCCTGTGGGGAGCCTTTGTCGGTGGTGTGTATGCCCGACACGTGGGGACCCACCTTGACCTGCTGTGACCTCTGGCTCAGGGAGTCCAACATAACCTGCCCCCCATCTAAGGAGAAGTCCCTTATGAGTCTCTGTGCCAGAATGTAAGGCTGGATTGTGTTGAAGGCAGAAGAAAAGTCAACAAACAGGATTTAGCGCCCTCTAGATGTCTATAGACCATGTTGAGGAGAGGAAGAATGGCATCATCAACTCCTCTGCTGGGCTGATAGGCAAACTGAAACGGGTCGAGGAGCTTCTGAGTGGCGCTGAGAATATGACTTTTCAAAATTAGCTCAAAGCATTTCATTACTAAGGATGTCAAGGCGGCAGGGCGGTAGTCATTCAGCACAGAGGGATTCGATGCTTTAGGAATGGGTAGGTATAATTACAATTTTTACACAATACTGGCACGTTTTGCTGGTTGAGCGAGGACTGGAAAATGTCTATAAAAACACCAGCTAATTGTTCAGCACAGTGCTTCAACACATGTCCACTTATTTTGTCTGGGGCTTTTGTGTGCATTACATCCCCTGAACAACTTCAAAACATCAGCTTGTTTAACAACGACCCTCTCAAACACTTGTAATGATGCTTCCATTTGTTTTACCTTCGACACAAAGTCATCTGATTCAAATCGTGAAAAGAAAACATTCAGTTCATTAGCCATGTTCTGGCCTCATGTCTCCCAAGGTCAGCATTGGTTTTTACTCTGCCTATGTGGGGGGGAACTAGCCATGGATCTAATTTGCTGCCAGGCCACCCTTGAGTTTCCTGAGAAGAGGGTCCTCTCCACCCTTTGCTTGTACAGTGCTATGAAAAAGTATTTGCCCCCTTTCTAATTTTCTCTACTTTTGCATATTTGTGATACTGAATGTTATCAGATCTTCAACCAAAACCTAATATTAGATAAAGGGAACATAAGTAAACAAATAACACAACAATTACATATTTATTTAATTTATTTCATAAACAAAGTTATGCAACACCCAATTCCCCTGTGTGAAAAAGTAATTGCCCCCTTACACTCAATAACTGGTTGTGCCACCTTTAGCTGCAATGACTCCAACCAAATGCTTCCTGTAGTTGTTGATCAGTCTCTCACGTCGCTGTGGAGGAATTTTGGCCCACTCTTCCATGCAGAACTGCTTTAACTCAGTGACGTGTGGGTTTTCAAGCATGAACTGCTCGTTTCAAGTCCTGCCACAACATCTCAATTGGGATTAGGTCTGGACTTTGACTAGGCCATTCCAAAACTTCAAATTTGTTGCTTTTTAGCAATTTTCATGTAGACTTGATTGTGTGTTTTGGATCATTGTCTTGCTGCATGACCCAGCTGCGCTTCAGCTTCAGCTCACAGACGGATGGTCTGACATTCTCCTGTAGAATTCTCTGATACAGAGCAGAATTCATGGTTCCTTCTATTAAAGCAAGTCGTCCAGGTCCTGAGGCAGCAAAGCATCCCCAAACCATCACACCACCACCACCATGCTTGACCTTTGGTATGATGTTCTTACTGTGGAATGCAGTGTTTGGTTTTCGCCAGGCATTACTGGAACCATGTCGTCCAAAAAGTTGACTCAAGTTTACCAAAAAGCACCTGGATGATCATCAAGACTCTTGAAAGAACGTTCTATGGACAGATGATTCAAAAGTATAACTTTTTGGACGACATGGTTGATTTTACAGGTTTTAGTAGGCACAACTGACTCAACACAGAAGTTGACATAGTCTGAAACAACATCTGTGAGTTCATTAAGATCAGAGCTTCTGTCCTCATATACCTCCCACATAGTCCAGTCAAAACACCCTTGGAGACGAGTGATACTATTGTCGTTCCAGATCTGGACAGTTTTAAGTGTAGGTTTCTCCCTCTCCAGGAGCCGACAGCAGGTTGGCCGGAAGTAGACAACTTTGTGGTCTGATGTCCCCAGGGGAGGTCTGGTGGTGGCAGAGAAAGCATTTGGTATTGTCCCAAAGCACAAATCAAGAATCTTACTTTTCCTACTGCGACATTTCACATACTGGTGGTACGTGCGCAGGACCTTGTTCAAAGTGCAGTTGTTAAAATCCCCTAAAATAAATTTGGCCGGCCGGACCTAGCAATATGGCTGGCAGGCCAGACCTAGTTATTTGGCCAGCCAGCCTGACCTAACTATCTGGCCGGCTGCGGGGGAGCAAGCGATGAGACAGGGCTGTGTACAGTATGTTTGTGCACATGGAAGTCAGTGATTTATGCTGACTATACAGCAGGTTAATGAGGCATTACAAATGTGATGTAACTCAAATGAAAGGACATTTAGTTGACTAAAATGGCCCACTGTTTTCATCATTTTGAAAATAACTAGACTAAATTATTCAAATGACAAAAATGTGACCAAGACTTAATTATATTTTAGTCAAAATGACTAAGACTAGATTACATTTTTAAAAAGAGTGCCAAAATGTACACTAATGATGGATATGGAGGACCGAGCTGATATGGCTGCCCGATGCTCAGAGTCAAAGTTTAGCAGTTAAATTTGGTAAAAAATATATTATTATTATTATTTGTATTTTATAGTATTCTGAATTGTTGGGAAAGGCCTGTAAGTAAGCATTTCACTGTTAGTCTGCACCTGTTTAGGAAGCATGTGTACATTAAAATTGATTTGAAGTCTATTTGGTTTAGAAACAAATTAGCATGATTCAAGCTCATGACAATATTTCTATTAAACATGCCCTACTCCTTTTGCAGTTGTCTAAAAAACACTATTTTGCTCAAAACATATTTTTGTTATCCTTTAATGTGTGTACTTTACTGTATTTATACCCTGGGATATCGCTTTTCAACAGTAGAAGTCAAAAGATTGCTGGAGTACATCTTTGTTTCACTTTTATGAGTTAATAATAACAAAACTAATACTAAACCCTGTTAATAAAAAACCTGTTAATGAACCTCTTAAACGTAGGGTCCCCTAAATAGGGGACCTTGATATAAATATGTTGTATTAAATGTTGTCTAAAATGAGAACGGTAGCAGCTATCCGTGAAACAGGGTATCTCCTGAAAGCTGGGGATCTTGGCTTTCCAGTCGTACTATACAATCATGGGGCGACTTAGTACCATATGGGCATACGGCCATAAAATGGCAGGCCACACCCACAAGCCCATTTCAAGATGGCTGCAACTCACGGTCCGTTAGTGTGGAGAAGCTAAAACTACATACATCTTGAACAACGTTGACAGGTGGTGAAAACAGGATCATGGACTTCCTATTCGATCGGGTCATGCGGGTGAGGGTGGGGTCAGAATTGTCAATGTGGTTTGAGGTGGACAATGGTACTCCTCACGGAAGTGTGGTTAGTCTGGGGTTGTTCACCCTGATGATAGATGACATATTTAAGGAGGTGGGACAGGGAGTGGGTGTGGCCTTGTTTGCTGATGATGGGGCTGTATAGAAGAGAGGTGGGAATGTGAAATATGTGATGAGGAAGATGCAAGAAGCTATGGGAGTTGTGGAAGATTGGTCTCTAACATGGGGATTTAGGATGTCTGCGGCCAAGTCCTGCTTTATGGTGTATTCTAGGTGGAAGGTTAAAGATGTTAGGCTGCTAATATACAGTCAGGATATAGGTAGGGTGTCTGAGTTTAAGTATTTAGGTATGTGGTTTGATGAGAGGCTTACGTGGAAGAGACATGTTGAGTACATTGAAATGAAGTGTAGGAAGGTGCTGAACCTCATGAGGGCAGTGGAAGGACATGATTGGGGGTCAGATAGACAAACACTGTTGTATATGTATCAGGCATTGATCAGGTCATCTTTGGATTATGGGTGCTTTGTATATGGATCGGCAGCCAAAACGGTACTACAGGTCCTGGATAGGATACAGTCAAGGGCCCTGAGGTTGTGTGTGGGTGCCTTCAGGACGACACCTGTTGATGCATTGCAGGTGGATAGTGGGGAACTGCCACTGAGGATAAGGTGGGACAAACTTGCATTAGCGTACTGGGCATGGTTGAAAGGGAGTTCACAAGGACATCCTGCGGTCACGGCAACTGGGGAATGCTGGGAGCGAGGAGTGGGTAAGCAGAGGGCATACGGGTGGACAATTGGGCAGAAAGTGGTAGAATATGGACTGGGGTAGAGAAAGATAGGGCCGGCAATTGCATTGAGGAACGTTCCTCCGTGGCTGTTTCCGAAACAAGTGTAGATGTGGATATGATTGAGGGTAGGAGAGAATGGGGTGAGGACGTGAGACGGTGTGTGGAGAGATACACTGTATATAGATAATCCGTTTGATTCATTTTTAAGGATATATACAGATGGTTCAAAGGATCCAGTCAGTGGTAGTGTGGGGGCAGGGGTGTATACCCCAGATTTCAATGTTATAGTATGTAAGTGGTTTACTGATTATATGTCAGTGTATGCGGCCGAGTTGATGGCCATTATTCTAGGTTTGAGATGGGTGGAGGAGGTGAAACCAGAGTGGTGATCTTCTCTGATTGGGCTGCAGTGTTGAGTAGCATGAAGACGGGCAGGTCGGATAGGGGAGACTTGTTTGTGGAGATGATGGTGCTGTTAATGGGATTGGAGAGGATGGGAGTGGTGGTAAGCTTTTGCTGGGTACCCGCCCATGTGGGGGGTAATGAGAAGGTTGATGTGGTGGCTAAGAGTGCAGCGAGGAGAGAGGGAGTAGATATTTAGGTCCCACTGGGCCGCAGGGAAGTCAAGTCCTTGATCCGGCCAAAAGGACTCGATCTTTGGCAAAGGGAGTGGGATGATAGTAGTAAGGGGAGGCACCGGTCAGTTAAGGAAGAGGATGGGAGTACGATATGTAGGAGACAGGAAGTTGTGTGGAGTAGACTATGGTTTGGGCACACAGAATATATCCAACTTTTACCACATTCTGGATGATCGAGAGACATGAAACAGGAAACTGTGTGATGAGTGTTTAATGGAGGAAATGGTGGAGATTGTGTGAAAGGGTTAGAGAGGCTGGACGGGGTTGGGGTTTGGGTGGTGTTGTGGGGGGAGGGTTAGATAGGCTGGATGGGGTTGGGGTTTGGGTGGTGTTGTGGGGGGAGGGTTAGATAGGCTGGATGGGGTTGGGGTTTGGGTGGTGTTGTGGGGGGAGGGTTAGATAGGCTGGACGGGGTTGGGGTTTGGGTGGTGTTGTGGGGGGAGGGTTAGATAGGCTGGACGGGGTTGGGGTTTGGGTGGTGTAGTGGGGTGTGGGTTAGAGAGGCTGGACGGGGCTGAACTAGAACATCAAATGTCCACCCAGCGACTAGATTTTTGCACATGAAAAGTGTGCTGTTTTTGTTATTCAACCTTTTGTGTAGCCTTAGACTGGGAAGCGGGTAAAATGAAAGATGGACAGTCATGTAGCCAATAAAATAACCTTTCCAGTCATATGCAGATGACATGGGGGGGGGGGGACTGTATTGGACTGAGTAGTTCATTTGCGTAATGTGAATCATTGCTATGGCATTCAGAGAGGACACACAGAACACACAGAGCACATTATAGTATTTTGAATGAATTCTTTCATCGCTTTGGCATAAAAAAATTGAGAAAGCCAGGTATACCGAGAGAGAGGCCTTGGAGGACATTGTCAGTGGGTCGGACAGATGCTGGCAGCTACCCTCAATCGGGTGAAGAATAATGTTTTCTAGAAGGATTGGTTCCTTTTTAGATCTGTAAATTCTTTCTATAGTTTACTATATGTATTTAGTATTTTATATAGTTGTGGTCTGTTTCTTTGTGCTTTGTATTTATAGTATAGTGGTGTCCTGTCCTGTGTAGCCTGTATCCTGTGTATCATTCCAAAGTAGTTATATATTGTATATATTTCATATTAGTTTTCCGCTGTTTGCTGGTAAATGTTTGATATATTCTGTTTAACTTTGGAGAGGCCATCAAATTCTCATGGCCGTTGTTACTTTGTCTTTAAAGGTAGGCTAGCTGTGTTCTACTGTTTGCTTTGTATAGGCTAGTATATTGCTTTTACATTACAGTAATGTAGCTCTGTTATATAGTTGGGGTCTGCTTTTTTGTGTTTTGGACTTCTAGTATAGAATACAGGATAGGTCTGTGTAACTGTTTGAGCCATATTTCAAATTAGTTTTCCACTGGGAGGCCATCAAACTCTTGTGACCATTACTCCTTTGTCTCTAAATTGTTCCACTGTCTACATGGTGTGTGTGTGTGTGTTTCACAACTCTGCAGACAGTGTCCAGGACCCATTTCCACAAAGAATCTCAGAGTAGGAGTGCTGATGTAGGATCTGTCCATATATATTATTAATTATGATCTAAAATGCAAAACTGCTGCTAGATGAGCTTTCTGCTCTCTCTGTAGTGACGGAGAGCTTGGAGAAGTCTGTTGACTCTGTAACTTTCAAACTCCTGCAGTAGGCTCCCCCACTTGACATAGCAGGAGGATCATACTGGCACTACACGAATTAGAATTTACAGAGTTTGTCTCTGAGGGCTGTGAGATGGTGTGCCAAAAGTCACCAGTAGGGAATTGTAACACACATTTTAGGCTGGGTGTTATCTTTTAGTATATTGCTTTTACATTACAGTAATGTAGTTTTGTAAAATTAGTCAACTGTAATGATGTGTATCTTACAGCAGTATTGATCCCTTTATTGTATTCTCCAGAGACGATGATGAGGATGATGATGACGTTTGGGAGCCAAGCGCCCCCGCCGGTCAAGGTCTTCACCTCCCACTGCCAGATCCACAACCCCCATGATGATATGGCGCCGGAAGTGATGGCTGCCATTTTACGGGCACCTAAACAATTGTTCTTTTTTGTGTGTTTTTTTGCGTTGTTTATTATTATTCTTTGTACATAATGTTTCTGCCATCGTCTCTTATGACCAAAAAGAGCTTCTGGACATCAGAACAGCGATTACTCACCTCAAACTGGATGAGGATTTTCTCTTTAATGAATCGGACGCGAAGGATATACTGCTGATCCCGGACCAGGCCCAAATCCCCGTCATTCGCATGAAAAGGAGACGCCACTACAGGGTCGCAGAGCCGGATGCCTTGTGAGAATGCGTCAGCCTTTACCATCCGTTCAACTGGAGAATGTGCAATCACTGGAGAATAAACTGGATGAGCTCCATTCGAGACTATCCTCCCAACGGGACATTCAAAACTGTAATATATTATGTTTCACTGAGTCGTGCCTGAACGAGGACATGGATAATATACAGTTAGCTGGGTTTTCCGTGCATCTGCAAAACAGAACAGCAACCTCCGGTAAGACCGGGGGGTGGTTTGTGTCTCTTTGTCAACCACAGCTGGTGCGCGATCTCTAATATTAAGGAAGTCTTGAGGTTTTGCTCGCCTGAGTTAGGGAAAGGGAAAGGGGGATACCTAGTCAGTTGTACAACTGAATGCATTCAACTGAAATGTGTCTTCCGCATTTAAACCAACCCCTCTGAATCAGACAGGTGCGGAGAGCTGCCTTAAATTGACATCCACGTCTTCGGCTCCCGGGGAACAGTGGGTTAACTGCCTTGCTCAGGGAAAGAACGACAGATTTTACCTTGTCAGCTTGGGATTCAATAGAGTACCTCATGATAAGTTGTAGACCACACTATCTATATTATTCGTAGCTGTCTATTTACCACCATAAACCGATGCAGGCACTAAGACCGCACTCAACAAGCTGTATAAGTTCATAAGCAAACAAGAAAATGCTCATCCAGGGGCAGAGCTCCTAGTGGCCGGGGACTTTAATGAAGGAAAACTTAAATACGTTTTACCTAATTTCTACCAGCAGCTCACATGTACAACTAGAGGGAGAAAAACAACTATATGCCATCTTTATTCAACACACAGAGACACATACAAAGCTCTCCCTCACCCTCCATGCTTGCGTCGAGGCAAGCAACACTGAACCAAGCATGAGAGCACCAGCTGTTCCAGATGACTGTGTGATCATGCTCGCCATAGAGGATGGGAGTAAGACCTTTAAACAGGTCAACATTCACAAGGCCACAGGGCCAGATGGATTACCAGGATGCGTACTCAGAACATGCGCTGACCAGCTGGCAAGTGTCTTCACTGACATTTTCAACCTCTCCCTGACCCAGTCTGTAATACTTACATGTTTCAAGAAGATCACCATAGTCCCTGTGCCCAACAACGCCAAGGTAACTGGCCTAAATGACTATCACCCCGTAGCACTTTGAAAGGCTGGTCATGGCTCACAAAAACACCATAACCCCAGAAACCCTGGACCCACTACCGCCCTAACAGATCCACAGTGCCCTTTCCCACCTGGACAAAAGGAAAGCCTACGTGAGAATGCTGTTCATCAACTACAGCTCAGCGTTCAACCCCATAGTGCCCTCCAAGCTCATCACTAAGCTAAGGACCCTGGGACTGAACATCTCCCTCTGCAACTGGATCCTGGACTTCCTCATGGACCGCCCCCAGGTGTTAAGGGTAGGCAATAACACATCTGACACGCTGACCCTCAACACGGAGGCACCTCAGGGATGTGTGCTTAGTCCCCTCCTGTACTCCCTGTTCACCCACGACTGCGTGGCCACGCAAGACTCCAACACCATCTTTAAGTTTGCCAATGACACAATGGTAGTAGGCCTAATCACAGACGATGATGAAACAGCCTACAAGGGGGAGGTCCGAGACCTGGCAGTGTGATGCTAGGACAACAACCTCTCTCTCAATGTCAGCAAGACAAAGGAGCTGATTGTGGACTACAGGAAAAGGAGGCTGTGGTGGAGCGGGTCGAGAGCTTGAAGTTCCTTGGTGTCCACATCACTAAGAAACTATCATGGTCCAAACACACCAAGACAGTTGTGAAGAGGGCACGACAATGCCTATTCCCCCTCAGGAGAATGAAAAGATTTGGCATGGGTCCTCAGATCCTCAAAGAATTCTACAGCTGCACATCGAGAGCATCCTGACTGGTTGTATTACCGCTTGGTATGGCAACTGCTCTGCATCCGACCGTAAGGCGCTACAGAGTGTAGTGCGTACAGCCCAGTACATCACTGGGTCCAAGCTTCCTGCCATCTAACCTGTACCCCCACACATATTTTACTGTGTTACTTTTTTTATTTTTTACTTTAGTTTATTTAGTAAATATTTTCTTAACTCTATTTTCTTCAACTGCATTGTTGGTTAAGGGCTTGTAAGTAAGCATTTCACAGTAAGGTCTACACCTGTTGAATTTGGCGCATGTGACAAATAACAACCCTACCTGCCCGAATGCAAAGTGCCAACTGTAAAGTTTGGTGGAGGAGGAATAATGGTCTGGGGCTGTTTTTCATGGTTCGGGCTAGGCCGTCTTAGTTCCAGTGAAGGGAAATCTTAATGCTACAGCATACAATTACATTTTAGACGATTCTGTGCTTCCAACTTTGTGGCAACAGTTTGGGGAAGGCCCTTTCCTGTTTCAGCATGACAATGCCCCTGTGCACAAAGCGAGGTCCATACAGAAATGGTTTGTCGAGAATTATGTGGAAGAACTTGACTGGCCTGCACAGCGCCCTGACCTCAACCCCATCGAACACCTTTGGGATGAATTGGAACGCTGACTGCGAGCCAGGCCTAATCGCCCAACGTCAGTGCCCGACCTCACTAATGCTCTTGTGGCTGAATGGAAGCAAGTCCCCGCAGCAATCTGCCAACATCTAGTGGAAACCCTTCCCTGAAGAGTGGAGGCTGTTATAGCAACAAAGGGGGGACCAACTCCATTATTTTAGAATGAGATGTTTGACGAGCATGCGTCCACATACTTTTGGTCATGTAGTGAAGGTCCGGCCTACCTAGCTACTTCCCAGATGGCACCCTAATCTCATAGGGCTCTGGTCAAAAGTAGTGCCTTACATAGGGGATAGGGTGCCATTTGAGACTCAGCCTCTAGATGTCACCCAGACCACACACTAATGATGGATTACTGTTACTCTCTCATCAGAACAGATTCATCAAACACAGATAACACACGCACGCACTTTAATATTTCAATACTGTATTTTTTACTCATAGAAAAAACTAAAGGGGCATAGCTAAGCATTACTAAGAACACAACTGAATATATGGCGAGTAAAACAAACAGGTGTTTTTAAACCTTTATTAAATGTCCTTATATTAACATTTACTCAACAGTAAAAGTAAAATATACAGGTGAAATGTTAGAAGTTTAAAGCCACCAAAACACAGACATACTAATGAATGTGACTATTGATCGTCCCAAATGGCACCCTATTCCCTAATTAGTGCACTACTTTAGACCAGGGCTCATAGTGTGCCTTTTAGGTTGCAGTACTTTGCTCAATCAGACTTCTGTAATGTCTTACAATCCAACGTCTGTCCCCTTAAAGTCTGTCATTCATCATTGGACCTGACTACTAAATGTGGGTTTGCAGTGGATTACGGACGCAAGCTGGCGAGACACACACACGCTCATACACAAGGGCATGGATGGACAAGTTCACGCGCAAGCGTGCATACGCCCACACATGTACTAAAACTCACTCAAGCAAACACAAAATGCATTCTCTTCAGCAAGTATAGAAACATGTAAAAACCTCCTCTCTCCCTCTCTTTATATCTCAGTATTATACACAGACAGGTCAGAGGCCATGGTTACATGCAGTTCCCACTGAAACTGATTGACAGGTCGCTTGACCTTTGCCCTTTGACCCCGCCCATCAGCCACCATAAGTGTCACGTCCCCGTCGTCAAGGAGACGCACCAGGTCACCCTCGGGGTCGCGGTAGTTCAGGGCGATGTCGCCATCCACCTTGAACACATCTCTGAGAGAGAGAAAGAGAGAGGAGGATGGAGGGATGGATGGATGTAGGGATGGATGGATGGATGGATGGATGTAGGGATGGACAGGGAGGGATGGAGAGAGAAAGATGGAGGGCGGAGTAGGGGGGAGAGGGAGAAAGGGAGGGAGGGGAGAGAGGGAAAGGAGGGGAGGGGAGGGAGGGAGGGAAAGGGAGGGATAGAGAGATGGAGAGGGAGGGAGGGAGGGAGGGGGGGAAAGGAGAGGAGGGAGGGAGGGAGGGGGAGGGAGGGAGCGAGGGAGGAGGGAGAAGGAGGGATGGAGAGAGGGAGAGGGAGAGATGAGGGAGGGAGGGAGGGAGGGAGGGAAACAGAAGAAGGCAGAGGGAAAGGTAACGAGATACATTATTATTATGTTTTACCTGTAAACAGGACAACACACAATACCACTAAAAATACATAAAAAACACACTATACAGAGGAAAGGTACAAATTCATCAAATATACAACAATAAGAATTATTCACAGTGGGTTCAGAGCAGACAAGTGCAGGGCAACACAGCAGACTTAATGATCAGCAGGTACATTGATCAGACAGCAGCTCAGTTAATACGTTTTTTGAAGGAGTGTGGTGGGATGAATGAGTCAAGTTTGAGGGTCTTCTGCAGCTCGTTCCAGTCGTTGGCGGCAGACAACTGGAATGAATGAAATCCAAAGGAAGTGTGGGCTTTGGGAATGACCAGTGTAATACATCTACCAGAGGTTGCTATTGGTAGTGGAGATGTTGAGGAGGGAGCTGAGGTAGAGGGGGACTTGCCTATGAGGGACTTGGTACCAGTGGGTCTGGCATCGTGTTTGTAACGCGTCCAGTTGACCAGGGTGTAAAGGTCACCTACATGATGAGTGTTGAAGGGGGAACTGGTAACAAAGCAGATGGCAATGTGGTAAATTATGTCTAGTTTATTAAGGGAGGTATTGTGGGCAAGCCTGTAACTAAATCACCATAGTCCAGGATTGGTAGGATAGTCATTTTTATAAGGGTGTGCTTGGCAGAGTGGCTGAAGGATGTTTTGTTGCGGTACAGGAAACCAATTGTGGACGTAACTTTAGACTGAAGGTGGGTGATGTGGGTATAGAATGACAGCGATCAGTCCAGCCAAACACCAGGATATTTCTAGCTAGGTGTCTTCCTACTCTAACTCTGACCCATTCAGCTTGACAATGATAAGAGGACATAGACACATGGTAGTAGTCCATCACACAATATGAGTCCTGCTGTTAATATGAGTACAGAAACAACTATTCACACCCATCAACCTACAACAGTTGATGTACTCACACAAGGTCTTCACCCAAACAAGACATTTGATTTGGCACAAATATAGCAGTGGTTCTTTATACACTCTTCGTTTGTCTATGGTTTAATGGCTGTCCTGTCAATCTCCTTTTTGTGGTCTCTCTCTTTCTCTCCATATTTCTCTCTCTCTCAACTCTCACTGTCTCTCTCTCTGTGTCTCTCTCTCTGTGTCTCTGTGTCTCTCTCTCTGTGTCTCTCTCTCTGTGTCTCTGTGTCTCTCTCTCTGTGTCTCTCTCTCTGTGTCTCTGTGTCTCTCTCTCTGTGTCTCTCTCTCTGTGTCTCTGTGTCTCTCTCTCTGTGTCTCTCTCTCTGTGTCTCTGTGTCTCTCTCTCTGTGTCTCTGTGTCTCTCTCTCTGTGTCTCTGTGTCTCTCTCTCTGTGTCTCTGTGTCTCTCTCTCTGTGTCTCTGTGTCTCTCTCTCTGTGTCTCTGTGTCTCTGTCTCTGTGTCTCTGTGTGTCTGTCTCTCTCTCTCTCTCTCTCTCTCTCTCTCTCTCTCTCTCTCTCCGTCCCTACTGTCTCTCTCTCTCTTTTTCTCCTCTCTCCTCTTCATTCCTCTCTGTTAGTGAACAGGCTAAAGTACATTAACACAAGATAACTAGCAGCCATAGACCCAAAGCAGAATAGGACTATCAACACACACACACACAACAAATATTAATAACCAACCAACACAACCAGCAGATGAACTGATGAATGATTTGAAATGGAGAGAAAAAGAAGGTTGGCCGCAGTGGCCCCAAATGAACAAATAATGAAATAGAGGGAGAGAAAATAAAATTATTAGAATAAAAAAGAAAGATTGTCTGGTTATTGGGAGCGTGAGACGTGTGGAACTCATTTTAGAATGCACAGAGGTGATTTGTGGCTCTGCTGATGCATTGTGGGTAGATGTTTAGGCCCCGGGGGCTTTGGTGGCTGTTTAATGGAAGAGTGTGTATGTGTGTGTGTGTTTGTGTGTGTGTGTGTGTGTGTGTGTTTGTGTGTGTGTGCATGACTATGTGTCTCTAATGGAATTCAATTTATACCTGTTTGCTTTTAGAGGTAAGGAGAGTTTTATCTTGTTGACATGATAATAATGAGAGATGATAAACTGGGCCAGTGACTATATGAGTCTGGTTATAGTGTGTAGTGTGTAGTGTTATAGTGTGTAGTGTTATAGTGTGTAGTGTTATAGTGTGTAGTGTGGTAGTGTGCAGTGTTATAGTGTGTAGTGTGGTAGTGTGGTAGTGTGTAGTGTTATAGTGTGTAGTGTGGTAGTGTGTAGTGTGGTAGTGTGTAGTGTTATAGTGTGTAGTGTTATAGTGTGTAGTGTTATAGTGTGTAGTGTTATAGTGTTATAGTGTGTAGTGTTATAGTGTGTAGTGTTATAGTGTGTAGTGTTATAGTGTGTAGTGTTATAGTGTGTAGTGTTATAGTGTGTAGTGTTATAGTGTGTAGTGTGGTAGTGTTATAGTGTGTAGTGTGGTAGTGTGTAGTGTTATAGTGTGTAGTGTTATAGTGTGTAGTGTTATAGTGTGTAGTGTGGTAGTGTTATAGTGTGTAGTGTTATAGTGTGTAGTGTTATAGTGTGTAGTGTGGTAGTGTTATAGTGTGTAGTGTTATAGTGTGTAGTGTTAGTGTGTAGTGTTATAGTGTGTAGTGTTATAGTGTGTAGTGTTATAGTGTGTAGTGTTATAGTGTGTAGTGTGGTAGTGTTATAGTGTGTAGTGTTATAGTGTGTAGTGTTATAGTGTGTAGTGTTATAGTGTGTAGTGTTATAGTGTGTAGTGTTCTAGTGTGTAGTGTTATAGTCTGTAGTGTTATAGTGTGTAGTGTGGTAGTGTTATAGTGTGTAGTGTGTAGTGTTATAGTGTGTAGTGTTATAGTGTGTAGTGTGGTAGTGTTATAGTGTGTAGTGTGTAGTGTTATAGTGTGTAGTGTTATAGTGTGTAGTGTTATAGTGTGGTAGTGTTATAGTGTGTAGTGTTATAGTGTGTAGTGTTATAGTGTGTAGTGTGGTAGTGTTATAGTGTGTAGTGTTATAGTGTGGTAGTGTTATAGTGTGTAGTGTTATAGTGTGTAGTGTTATAGTGTGTAGTGTTATAGTGTGTAGTGTTATAGTGTGTAGTGTTATAGTGTGTAGTGTTATAGTGTGTAGTGTTATAGTGTGTAGTGTTATAGTGTGTAGTGTTATAGTGTGGTAGTGTTATAGTGTGTAGTGTTATAGTGTGTAGTGTTATAGTGTGTAGTGTTATAGTGTGTAGTGTTATAGTGTGGTAGTGTTATAGTGTGTAGTGTTATAGTGTGTAGTGTTATATAGTGTGTAGTGTTATAGTGTGGTAGTGTTATAGTGTGTAGTGTTATAGTGTGTAGTGTTATAGTGTGTAGTGTTATAGTGTGGTAGTGTTATAGTGTGTAGTGTTATAGTGTGTAGTGTTATAGTGTGTAGTGTTATAGTGTGTAGTGTTATAGTGTGTAGTGTTATAGTGTGGTAGTGTTATAGTGTGTAGTGTTATAGTGTGTAGTGTTATAGTGTGTAGTGTTATAGTGTTATAGTGTGTAGTGTTATAGTGTGTAGTGTTATAGTGTTCTAGTGTGTAGTGTTCTAGTGTGTAGTGTTATAGTGTGGTAGTGTTATAGTGTGTAGTGTTATAGTGTGTAGTGTTATAGTGTGTAGTGTTATAGTGTGGTAGTGTTATAGTGTGTAGTGTTATAGTGTGTAGTGTTATAGTGTGTAGTGTTATAGTGTGTAGTGTTATAGTGTGTAGTGTTATAGTGTGTAGTGTTCTAGTGTGTAGTGTTCTAGTGTGTAGTGTTATAGTGTGTAGTGTTATAGTGTGTAGTGTTATAGTGTGGTAGTGTTATAGTGTGTAGTGTTATAGTGTGTAGTGTGGTAGTGTTATAGTGTGTAGTGTGTAGTGTTATAGTGTGGTAGTGTGTAGTGTTATAGTGTGTAGTGTGGTAGTGTTATAGTGTGTAGTGTTATAGTGTGTAGTGTTATAGTGTGTAGTGTGG
This sequence comes from Coregonus clupeaformis, assembly GCF_020615455.1. NCBI lineage: Eukaryota > Metazoa > Chordata > Actinopteri > Salmoniformes > Salmonidae > Coregonus > Coregonus clupeaformis. Next base: position 112,253 of record NW_025534328.1, on the reverse strand, counting down.
TAGTGTTATAGTGTGTAGTGTTATAGTGTGTAGTGTTATAGTGTGTAGTGTTATAGTGTGTAGTGTTATAGTGTGGTAGTGTTATAGTGTGTAGTGTTATAGTGTGTAGTGTTATAGTGTGTAGTGTTATAGTGTGTAGTGTTATAGTGTGTAGTGTTATAGTGTGTAGTGTTATAGTGTGTAGTGTTATAGTGTGTAGTGTTATAGTGTGTAGTGTTATAGTGTGTAGTGTTATAGTGTGTAGTGTTATAGTGTGTAGTGTTATAGTGTGTAGTGTTATAGTGTGTAGTGTTATAGTGTGTAGTGTTATAGTGTGTAGTGTTATAGTGTGTAGTGTTATAGTGTGTAGTGTTATAGTGTGGTAGTGTTATAGTGTGGTAGTGTTATAGTGTGTAGTGTTATAGTGTGTAGTGTTATAGTGTGTAGTGTTATAGTGTGTAGTGTTATAGTGTGTAGTGTTATAGTGTGTAGTGTTATAGTGTGTAGTGTTATAGTGTGTAGTGTTATAGTGTGTAGTGTTATAGTGTGTAGTGTTATAGTGTGGTAGTGTTATAGTGTGGTAGTGTTATAGTGTGTAGTGTTATAGTGTGTAGTGTTATAGTGTGTAGTGTTATAGTGTGTAGTTATAGTGTGTAGTGTTATAGTGTAGTGTTATAGTGTGTAGTGTTATAGTGTGTAGTGTTATAGTGTGTAGTGTTATAGTGTGGTAGTGTTATAGTGTGTAGTGTTATAGTGTGTAGTGTTATAGTGTGTAGTGTTATAGTGTGTAGTGTTATAGTGTGTAGTGTTATAGTGTGTAGTGTTATAGTGTGTAGAGTGGTAGAGAGGTAAGTGTGTTATATAGCTGTGTAGTCTGACGTGTTAGGAAGAGTTATTCTGTCTAGACTGCCACATTGTCTGATGTAAATCATATCTTTATTGACCTTGGGAAATTTCAATGGTGAGGAGAACATCAGTTGAGTAATAGATATGTAGTGAAGGGTAGAATATCAGTTGAGTAATAGATATGTAGTGAAGGGTAGAATATCAGTTGAGTAATAGATATGTAGTGAAGGGTAGAATATCAGTTGTGTAATAGATATGTAGTGAAGGGTAGAATATCAGTTGAGTAATAGATATGTAGTGAAGGGTAGAATATCAGTTGAGTAATAGATATGTAGTGAAGGCTAGAATATCAGTTGAGTAATAGATATGTAGTGAAGGGTAGAATATCAGTTGAGTAATAGATATGTAGTGAAGGCTAGAATATCAGTTGAGTAATAGATATGTAGTGAAGGGTAGAATATCAGTTGAGTGAGCAATAGATATGTAGTGAAGGCTAGAATATCAGTTGAGTAATAGATATGTAGTGAAGGGTAGAATATCAGTTGAGTAATAGATATGTAGTGAAGGGTAGAATATCAGTTGAGTACTAGATATGTAGTGAAGGGTAGAATATCAGTTGAGTAATAGATATGTAGTGAAGGGTAGAATATCAGTTGAGTAATAGATATGTAGTGAAGGGTAGAATATCAGTTGAGTAATAGATATGTAGTGAAGGCTAGAATATCAGTTGAGTAATAGATATGTAGTGAAGGCTAGAATATCAGTTGAGTAATAGATATGTAGTGAAGGCTAGAATATCAGTTGAGTAATAGATATGTAGTGAAGGCTAGAATATCAGTTGAGTAATAGATATGTAGTGAAGGCTAGAATATCAGTTGAGTAATAGATATGTAGTGAAGGGTAGAATATCAGTTGAGCAATAGATATGTAGTGAAGGGTAGAATATCAGTTGAGTGCAATAGATATGTAGTGAAGGGTAGAATATCAGTTGAGTAATAGATATGTAGTGAAGGCTAGAATATCAGTTGAGTAATAGATATGTAGTGAAGGGTAGAATATCAGTTGAGTAATAGATATGTAGTGAAGGCTAGAATATCAGTTGAGTAATAGATATGTAGTGAAGGGTAGAATATCAGTTGAGTAATAGATATGTAGTGAAGGGTAGAATATCAGTTGAGTAATAGATATGTAGTGAAGGCTAGAATATCAGTTGAGTAATATATTTTTATTTTTATTTTTTTTATTTCACCTTTATTTAACCAGGTAAGCCAGTTGAGAACAGGTTCTCATTTACAACTGCGACCTGGCCAAGATAAAGCAAAGTAGTGCAATAAAAACAACACAGAGTTACATATGGGTTAAAAAAAACATAAAGTCAGAAATACAACAGAAAATATATATACAGTGTGTGCAAATGTAGCAAGTTATGGAGGTAAGGCAATAAATAGGCTATAGTGCAGAATAATTACAATAGTTTTAACACTGGAATGCTAGATGTGCAAGAGATTATGTGCAAATAGAGATACTGGGGTGCAAAAGAGCAAAATAAATAACAATATAGGGATGAGGTAGTTGGGTGGGCTAATTTCAGATGGGCTGTGTACAGGTGCAGTGATCGGTAAGGTGCTCTGACAACTGATGCTTAAAGTTATTGAGGGAGATAAGAGTCTCCAGCTTCAGAGATTTTTGCAATTCGTTCCAGTCATTGGCAGCAGAGAACTGGAAGGAATGGCGGCCAAAGGAGGTGTTGGCTTTGGGAATGACCAGTGAGATATACCTGCTGGAGCGCAGACTACGGGTGGGTGCTGCTATGGTGACCAATGAGCTAAGATAAGGCGGGGATTTGCCTAGCAGTGATTTATAGATGGCCTGGAGCCAGTGGGTTTGACGACGGACATGTAGTGAGGACCAGCCAACAAGAGCGTACAGGTCACAGTGGTGGGTAGTGTATGGGGCTTTGGAGACAAAACGGGTGGCACTGTGATAGACTACATCCAATTTGCTGAGTAGAGTGTTGGAGGCTATTTTGTAAATGACATCGCCGAAGTCAAGGATCCGTAGGATAGTCAGTTTTACGAGGGCATGTTTGGCAGCATGAGTGAAGGAGGCTTTGTTGCGAAATAGGAAGCCGATTCTAGATTTAACTTTTGGATTGGAGATTCTTTATGTGAGTCTGGAAGTTGAGTTTACAGTCTAACCAGACACCTAGATATTTGTAGTTGTCCACATACTCTAGGTCCGACCCGTCGAGAGTGGTGATTCTAGTCGGGTGGGCGGGTGCTAGCAGCGTTCGATTGAAAAGCATGCATTTAGTTTTACTAATGTTTAAGAGCAGTTGAAGGCTACTGAAGGATTGTTGTATGGCATTGAAGCTCGTTTGGAGGTTTGTTAACACAGTGTCCAATGAAGGGCCAGATGTATACAAAATGGTGTCGTCTGCGTAGAGGTGGATCTGAGAGTCACCAGCAGCAAGAGCGACATCATTGATATACACAGAGAAAAGTGTCGGCCCAAGAATTGAACCCTGTGGCACCCCCATAGAGACTGCCATAGGTCCAGACAACAGGCCCTCCGATTTGACACACTGAACTCTATCTGAGAAGTAGTTGGTGAACCAGGCGAGGCAGTCATTTGAGAAACCAAGGCTATTTAGTCTGCCAATAAGAATGCGGTGGTTGACAGAGTCGAAAGCCTTGGCCAGGTCGATGAAGACGGCTGCACAGTACTGTCTATTATCAATCGCGGTTATAATATCGTTTAGGACCTTGAGCGTGGCTGAAGTGCACCCGTGACCAGCTCGGAAACCGGATTGCATAGCGGAGAAGGTACGGTGGTATTCGAAATGGTCGATGATCTGTTTGTTAACTTGGCTTTCGAATACTTTCGAAAGGCAGGGCAGGATGGATATAGGTCTGTAGCAGTTTGGATCTAGAGTGTCACCCCCCTTTGAAGAGGGGGATGACCGCGGCAGCTTTCCAATCTCTGGGGATCTCAGACGTTATGAAAGAGAGGTTGAACAGACTAGTAATAGGGGTTGCGACAATTTGGGCGGCTAGTTTTAGAAAGAAAGGGTCCAGATTGTCTAGCCCAGCTGATTTGTAGGGGTCCAGATTTTGCAGCGCTTTCAAAACATCAGCTGTCTGAATTTGTGTGAAGGAGAAGCTGGGGGCATGGGCAAGTTGCAGCAGAGGGTGCAGAGTTGGTGGCCGGGTTAGTGGTAGCCAGATGGAAAGCATGGCCAGCTGTAGCAAAATGCTTGTTGAAATTCTCGATTATTGTAGATTTATCGGTGGTGATAGTGTTTCCTAGCCTCAGTGCAGTGGGCAGCTGGGAGGAAGTGCTCTTATTCTCCATGGACTTTACAGTGTCCCAAAACTTTTTTGGAGTTAGTGCTACAGGAAGCAAATTTCTGTTTGAAAAAGTTAGCCTTTGCTTTCCTGACTGCTTGTGTATATTGGTTCCTAACTTCCCTGAAAAGTTGCATATCGCGGGGGCTATTTGATGCTAATGCTGTACGCCACAGGATGTTTTTGTGCTGGTCAAGGGCAGTCAAGTCTGAGGAGAACCAGGGGCTATATCGGTTCTTAGTTCTGTATTTTTGAATGGGGCATGTTTATTTAAGATTGAGAGGAAATTACTTTTAAGGAACAACCAGGCATCCTCTACTGACGGAATGAGATCTATATCCATCCAGGATACCTGGGCCAGGTCAATTAGGAAGGCCTCCTCGCTAAAGTGTTTTAGGGAGCGTTTGACAGTGATGAGGGGTGGTCGTTTGACCGCGGACCCGTTACGGACGCAGGCAATAAGGCAGTGATCGCTGAGATCCTGGTTGAAGACAGCTGAGGTGTATTTAGAGGGTGTGTTAGTCAGGATGATATCTATGAGGGTACCCATGTTTACGGATTTAGGGTTGTACCTGGTAGGTTCGTTGATAATTTGCGTGAGGTTGAGGGCATCTAGCTTGGATTGTAGGATGGCTGGGGGATTAAGCATATCCCAATTTAGGTCACCAAGCAGTACAAACTCTGAGGATAAATGGGGGGCAATCAATTCACATATGGTGTCCAGGGCACAGCTGGGGGGCTGAGGGGGTCTGTAGCAAGCGGCAACAGTGAGAGACTTATTTCTGGAAAGGTGGATTTTTAGAAGTAGAAGCTCAAACTGTTTGGGCACAGACCTGGATAGTATGATAGAGCTCTGCAGGCTATCTCTACAGTAGATTGCAACTCCACCCCCTTTGGCAGTTCTATCTAGACGGAAAATGTTATAGTTGGGGATGGAAATTTCAGAATTTTTGGTGGCCTTCCTGAGCCAGGATTCAGACACTGCTAGAACATCAGGGTTGGCAGAGTGTGCTAACGCAGTGAATAACTCAAACTTAGGAAGTAGACTTCTGATATTTATGTGCAAGAAACCAAGACTTTTGCGATTACAGAAGTCATCAAATGATAGCGCCTGGGGAGTAGGAGTGATACTGAGGGCTGCAGGGCCTGGGTTAGCCTCTACATCACCAGAGGAACAGAGGAGGACTAGAATAAGGATACGGCTAAAGGCTTTAAGAACTGGTCTTCTAGTGCGTTGGGTACATAGAATAAAGGGGGCAGATTTCCGGGTGTTATAGAAAAGATTCAGGGCATTATGTACAGACAAGGATATGGAAGGATATGAGTAAAGTGGAGGTAAACCTGAGCGTTGGGTAACAATGAAAGAGATAGTATCTCTAGAGGCATAAATTGAGTCGGTCTCTGAGTGTATGGGGGAGGGACAAAATAGCTATCTAAGGCAGGTTTAGCTAGGCTGGGGGTCTACAGTGATATAGTACAATTAGAAATAACCGAAACAACAATAAACTAACCATGTTTGGGCTGAGGCTAAACATAAACAGGATGTAGTACCGTAAAAGGAACAGTCCAGCAGATATCAGCTGTATAGCTGAGTTATCATAAGGTCCGGTGGTGAAGCACTAGTGAGTAAGAGGGTTAGCAGGGGCTAGTAAGGGCTAGCAGATGGATGGAATCTTCGTGGTTAACGTCGTAACCACATCAGACGATTTCGTCGGCAGACCAGTCGTGTAGGATCGGCGGGGCTTCGTGTCAACACTAGGTGGTCCCGTCCGGTTGACAGAGAGGTAGATAGCCGGGAGATGGGCCTAGCTCAGGATGCTTAGCCAGACCACAGCGTCCGTTTTGTTGTAGCCAGCTGGTAGCGATGAATCCGGAGTTAAAGGTCCAGTGATTCAGTGATTCCGGCGGAAAAACTGATATGTTCTGGGTCGATAACGCGCTGTGCAGACTGGCCGAATATCCGGTGATCAATGTCCAGTGATTAAAATTAATCCTGCGGAAAAAATCCAATGTTCTGAGTGAAACACCGCTAGCTGTGGCTAATAGCAAGTAGCTAGTTAGCTGAAACTGGCTAGCTAGTTTCAACTGGAGATTCTAGATTCTAGACAAAGGTAAGTCAACAATAGAATCCGTTCCACATTGAGTGAGGCGGGTTGCAGGAAAGTATATTTTCTAGAAGGATGAAAAGTCTGATAGGAAACATGTACGAAAAATACAAAAAAAACAGGGTATTTACAGGCTATTTACAGACACACGACAGAAACAGGACTGCACTACTTCGCCATCTTGGATTGTAGTGAAGGGTAGAATATCAGTTGAGTAATAGATATGTAGTGAAGGGTAGAATATCAGTTGAGTAATAGATATGTAGTGAAGGGTAGAATATCAGTTGAGTAATAGATATGTAGTGAAGGCTAGAATATCAGTTGAGTAATAGATATGTAGTGAAGGCTAGAATATCAGTTGAGTAATAGATATGTAGTGAAGGGTAGAATATCAGTTGAGTAATAGATATGTAGTGAAGGGTAGAATATCAGTTGAGTAATAGATATGTAGTGAAGGGTAGAATATCAGTTGAGTAATAGATATGTAGTGAAGGGTAGAATATCAGTTGAGTAATAGATATGTAGTGAAGGCTGGAGAGTCTGTTGATACAGCAGTGGGATGTGTCTGGTATCTTACCTCATCCGTGCCAGTAGTTCTTTGTATGATGGCTGGATTGAGATATCTTCTTCTACGCACACATCTCTGTCACATACAGTAACACCAATACATTATTAACTGGGATAAAAACATACATACAGTAACACCAATACATTATTAACTGGGATACATACATGCTTTTAAGGGACTATTTACAACGGAACTTTCAGTTACTTTTAGTAAATTTACAACACTGTTATAACATGTACGTATGCGTGCACACACGAGCGCGCACACAAACACACACACACACACACACACACCTGGTGTCGACGCCCTGGGGTGTGAGCAGGTAGCAGCGCAGGCAGCTGTAAGACCCCGCCCCCTTCCCCGAAGCCCCACCCCCCTCGCCATCAGAGTCACTCTCTGGGAGGGGCTTTATGATCTTCACAAAAGATTCTGGGAAGATACCTGTCCGATCTCTCACCGTGCCCTGAGAGAGAGAGAGAGAGAGAGAGAGAGAGAGAGAGAGAGAGAGAGTATGTACAGAGCGAAAGTATTCCCCTTGGCGTTTCCTATTTTGGAACAACCTGTAATTTAAATGGATTTCTATTTGGATTTCAGTAATGGACATACACAGAGAGAGTGAGTGAGTGAGTGAGAGAGTGAGAGAGAGAGTGAGAGAGAGAGAGAGAGAGAGAGAGAGAGAGAGAGAGAGAGAGAGAGAGAGAGAGAGAGAGAGAGAGAGAGAGAGAGAGAGAGAGAGAGAGAGAGATGTAAAGTGTGAGTGTGTATAAAAGCAGTTTTACATAGGCTCATTATCATGATCTGACTAATCGCTCACAAGGACTCAAGACACACATACAGAGATGGCCCGTGTGTGTGTGTGTGTGTGTGTGACACTGAATTTGAGTAATGCTTTCACAAACTAAATTCAACAAAGGGACATTAGTCACTAGACTGTACTGCCATCTAGAGGCCAATATCCTGACCCCTCCTGACCCCTCTCTCAATTATTTTCTTCATGTCACTCACTTTACTCTGTTCTCTCATCATCTCTCTCTCTCGCTCTGCATCATTTTCTTCATAACTCTCTCCTTCCCCCTCTCTCTCTCCTTTTCTCCCCTACTCTCATCAATCCTCCCATCCATCCCTCAGTCTTCTCTCCCTCCCTCCTAGTGCCCCTCCATCTCCCTCCATCCCTTCTCCTCACTCCACCTCTCCCTCCCACCCCCTGCCTTCACTCCCTCCCTCCCCCTGCCTTCACCCCTCCCATTCCGACATCCCTCCCATCCTCCTCCCACCCCTCCTACTCCATCCCTCCCTCCCACCCTTCCATCCCTCCATCTCTCTCCTCCAGCTCACCTCCAGCCAGTCTGTGTTAACTCTCCTCAGAAGGAAGATCACCTCTCCAGCTTTCATACTCAGCTCCAGTCGTCCACTCCCACTGAAGTCGAACACCACCTGGGAACCACACACACACAGAGGAGAACACACACGCGCCGGCAGCAGACCGGGATCGACAGAGAGAAAGGGAGAGAGAAAGAGAGAGAGAGAGAGAGAGAGAGAGAGAGAGAGAGAGAGAGAAAGCGAGAGACTGTGAGAGACTGAACAGGTAAGAGATACTTATTTTACTTGGCTGATGATGAAGTGAGTCTGAGAATGAGAGAGAGAGAGAGAGAGAGAGACGGGACAGCAATCAGCAGAAGACAAGAGGGAACAAGCGCAAGGAGCGAGGGATGAGGGAAAGAAGGAGGGATAGCTAAACGAGTACAGAGAAAGAGAGAACAGGACGCTGGTGTGAAAAAAGAAAGGAGTGAGGCAGGGAGACAGGCTTTGAAAGGATGAAAAGAGAGAGAGAAGAGTTTCTGACTAGAGCAGGTCTTCACAGTGCAGAAAATCACTATAGAGCACTCCTACAGAGAACTGAGAGGAGTGTGTGTGTCTCTGTGTGTGTGTCTGTGTGTATAATGCTGCACAGCGCGTGGGATCTGACAGGCACACAGCTAAGAAAGAGGAGAGAGGAGAGAGAGAGCTGAGCACTTAGCGAGTGGGCAAGTGTGAGTGTATGCGTGTGTGTGTGGGTGGGAGAGGATAGATGCAGGGGGTGCATAAGAGTGGACAAAACTGTGATGAGAGAATGGGAAAAAATAGATCAAAAGATAACACGCTCAAAAGGCTTAAAAGCAAGTCATAATAGTGTATTTTATAGGTTGGCTTTGAGCTAAGGACACATGTAGGACGTGTTGTAAAATGGATAACACTGTACAGTCACTTCACACCCCTCCATGGTATTTGACTGGCACTATTGAGAAACAATATGGTAAGAAGCAGTATATATTTTTCAACCCCCAAAACATTTAAACACAACTGCCTTGTATTACATAGTACTTAATCATCCGTTCAATGCTGGTTAGTAACATAAAGAGTCATTGTGGTAATAACCATTTGGTCATATGATGAGAGAAGTAGTGGAGAGTCAAATGAACGTTAACCGTATAATAATACCAATAATAATAATATAATGAACGTATAACGTTTTTTAAATTCCTGACAACACCTTTAGCTCTCTAATCCAACATTAGCAATCCTAATGTACTGTGTGTGTGTGTGTGTGTGTGTGCGCGCATGTTCCTACATTAGTATTGCTACTGTACTGTGCTAACAAGGCATCTGGAGACAGGTGATAAATGAACCTATTACAGCTAGGAAGGACACACACATGTACACACACACACACACACACACACACACACACACACACACACACGCCTGCATGTGCACATGCACATGAGCACACATACACACAAACACTGCTGAAGCTTTGCCCAGTCAAGCAGGAGACGGAGGGACGGGTGGAGTAAAGGACAAGAGGAGGACAGTGGAGGACACAGAGAGAGAGATGATATCAAGAACAAGAGGAAGAGAACTAATCGAAAAAATGTAAAGGAGAGAGAGAATTGAGTTGAGTTGAGAGAAAGACAGAGGGAGATGGATGAGAGAGAGAGGTAGAGAGAGAGAGAGAGAGAGAGAGAGAGAGAGAGAGAGAGAGAGAGAGAGAGAGAGAGTAGAGAGAGGTAGAGAGAGGTAGAGAGAGAGAGAGAGAGAGAGAGAGAAAGGTAGAGAAGAGAGAGAGGTAGAGAGAGAGGTAGAGAGAGAGAGAGAGAGAGAGAGAGAGAGAGAGAGAGAGAGAGGGGTAGAGAGAGATAGAGAGAAAGAGGTAGAGAGCGAGAGAAAGAGGTAGAGAGAGAGAGGTAGAGAGAGAGAGAGAGAGAGAGAGAGAGAGAGAGAGAGTAGTGAGAGTTTGTATGTACAGAGTTTGTATGTACAATTACAACCTGTAATTGAAATGGATTTTTATTTGGATTTCATGTAATGGACATACACAAAATAGTCAATATTGGTGAAGTGAAATTAAAAAAATAACTTGTTTCAAAAAAGTATAAAAAATAAATAACGGAAAAGTGGTGCGTGCATATGTATTCACCCCCTTTGCTATCAAGCCCCTAAATAAGATATGGTGCAACCAATTACCTTCAGAAGTCACATAATTAGTTAAATAAAGTCCACCTGTGTGCAACCTAAGTGTCATATGATCTGTCACATGATCTCAGTATATATACACACCTGTTCTGAAAGGCCCCAGAGTCTGCATCACCACTTAGCAAGGGGCACCACCAAGCGGCACCATGAAGACCAAGGAGCTCTCCAAACAGGTCAGGGACAAAGTTGTGGAGAAGTACAGATCAGGGTTGGGTTATAAAAAAATATCAGAAACTTTGAACATCCCACGGAGCACCATTAAATCCATTATTAAAAAATGGAAAGAATATGGCACCACAACAAACCTGCCAAGAGAGGGCCGCCCACCAAAACTCATGGACCAGGCAAGGACGGCATTAATCAGAGAGGCAACAAAGAGACCAAAGATAACCCTGAAGGAGCTGCAAAGATTGGAGTATCTGTCAATAGGACCACTTTAAGCCACTCTACAGAGCTGGGCTTTATGGAAGAGTAGCCAGAAAAAAGCCATTGCTTAAAGACAAAAATAAGCAAACACGTTTGGTCTTCGCCAAAAGCCATGTGGGAGACTCCCCAAACATATGGAAGAAGGTACTCTGGTCAGATGAAATTAAAATTTAGCTCTATGTCTTCCGGAGACATTTGAAACCCCACCTCTTTAAGGAATACCTGGGATAGGATAAAGTAATCCTTCTACCCCCCCCAAAAAAAAAAAAAAAAAGTGTAAAGTGGTTTTCCCACTGGCTATAGGGTGAATGCACCAATTTGTAAGTCGCTCTGGATAAGAGCGTCTGCTAAATGACGTAAATGTGCCCTTGAGCAAGGCACTTAACCCTAATTGCTCCTGTAAGTCGCTCTGGATAAGAGCGTCTGCTAAATGACTAAAATGTAAATGTAAAATGTCTGGCGCAAACCCAACACCTCTCATCACCCTGAGAACACCATGTTTTTAATCGGCAGGGACTGGGAAACTGGTCAGAATTGAAGGAATGGTGGATGGTGCTAAATACAGGGAAATTCTTGAGGGAAACCTGTTTCAGTCTTCCAGAGATTTGAGACTGGGACGGAGGTTCACCTTCCAGCAGGACAATGACCCTAAGCATACTGCTAAAGCAACACTTGAGTGGTTTAAGGGGAAACATTTACATTTATTGGAATGGCCTAGTCAAAGCCCAGACCTCAATCCAATTGAGAATCTGTTGTATGACTTAAAGATTGCTGTACACCAGTGGAACCCATCCAACTTGAAGGAGCTGGAGCAGTTTTGCCTTGAAGAATGGGCAAAAATCCTAGTGGCTAGATGTGCCAAGCTTATAGAGACATACCCCAAGAGACTTGCAGCTGTAATTGCTGCAAAAGGTGGCTCTACAAAGTATTGACTTTGGGGGGGTGAATAGTTATGCACCCTCATGTTGTCTTTTTATTGGTCTTATTTCTTGTTTGTTTCACAATAAAAAATATTTTGCATCTTCAAAGTGGTAGGCATGTTGTGTAAATCAAATGATACAAACCCCCAAAAAATCAATTTTAATTCCAGGTTGTAGGGCAACAAATACATTTAAACTGTAATGTAAAAAAAAATTAATCCTAGTAAAAACTCTCTGTCTTAGGTCAGTTAGGATCACCACTTTATTTTAAGAATGTGAAATGTCAGAATAATAGTAGAGAGAATGATTTATTTCAGCTTTTATCTCTTTCATCACATTCCCAGTGGGTCAGAAGTTTACATGCACTCAATTAGTATTTGGTAGCATTGCCTTTAAATTGTTTAACTTAGGTCAAACGTTTCAGGTAGCCTTCCACAAGCTTCCCACAATAAGTTGGGTGAATTTTGGCCCATTCCTCCTGACAGAGCTGGTGTAACTGAGTCAGGTTTGTAGGCCTCCTTGCTCGCACTCGCTTTTTCAGTTCTGCCCAAAAATGTTCTATAGGATTGAGGTCAGGGCTTTGTGATGGCCACTCCAATACCTTAACTTGGTTGTACTTAAGCCATTTTGCCACAACTTTGGAAGTATGCTTGGGGTCATTGTCCATTTGGAAGACCAATTTGCGACAAAGCTTTAACTTCCTGACTAATGTCTTGAGATGTTGCTTCAATATATCCACATAATTTTCCTTCCTCATGATGTCATCTATTTTGTGAAGTGCACCAGTCCCTCCTGCAGCAAAGCACCCCCGCAGCATGATGCTGCCACCCCCGTGCTTCACAGTTGGGATGGTGTTCTTCGGCTTGCAAGCCTCCCCCTTTTTCCTCCAAACATAACGATGGTCATTATGGCCAAACAGTTCTATTTTTGTTTAATCAGACCAGAGGACATTTCTCCAAAAAGTAGGATCTTTGTCCCCATGTGCAGTTGCAAACCGTAGGCTGGCTTTTTTATGGCGGTTTTGGAGCAGTGGCTTCTTCCTTGCTGAGCGGCCTTTCAGTTTATGTCGATATAGGACTCGTTTTACTGTGGATATAGATACTTTTGTACCTGTTTCCTCCAGTATCTTCACAAGGTCCTTTGCTGTTGTTCTGGGATTGATTTGCACTTTTCGCACCAAAGTACGTTAATCTCTAGGAGACAGAACGTGTCTCCTTCCTGAGCGGTATGACGGCTGCGTAGTCCCATGGTGTTTATACTTGCATACTATTGTTTGTACAGATGAACGTGGTACCTTCAGACGTTTGGAAATTGCTCCCAAGGATGAACCAGACTTGTGGAGGTCTACAATTTTTTTTTCTGAGGTCTTGGCTGATTTCTTTTGATTTTCCCATGATGTCAAGCAAAGAGGCACTGAGTTTGAAGGTAGGCCTTGAAATACATCCACAGGTACACCTCCAATTGACTCAAATGATGTCAATTAGCCTATCAGAAGCTTCTAAAGCCATGACATCATTTGGAATTTTCCAAGCTGTTTAAAGGCACAGTCAACTTAGTGTATGTAAACTTCTGACCCACTGGAATTGTGATACAGTGAATTATAAGTGAAATAATCTGTCTGTAAACAATGGTTGGTCTTCAAGGTAATTTGTGATCTATATTTAGCAGAGAAGATCAGAAAAGGTGAGCGTGTCATAGACTTTGAAACTCACACAAACACACACAGTGACATTGCGAATGTGTGTGTGTTTTCCTTTGATGAGTATGATGATCAAGTTGATAAGGCATACAGGCACGGTACACACACACCTGGTTCATCCAAGTCTATACCTATCACATATCCCTCAACCAACACCCCCACACCCACCATCCCTCAACCAATCATTCTATCATTTGACTAACATTTCTTCCTAATCTCCATCCATCCTTTTCCTCTCCCTCCGTTCTTCCAGTCCCATCTCCCTCCATCTCCTGTAGTGATACTTCCAGTCCCATCTCCCTCCATCTCCTGTAGTGATACTTCCAGTCCCATCTCCCTCCATCTCCTGTAGTGATACTTCCAGTCCCATCTCCCTCCATCTCCTGTAGTGATACTTTCCAGGCCAGGTATTTTTGGTAAGAAGGAGCCGAGGAGGACAGAGACCTGATCTTGTCAAGTGTTTTCCAGAGGGTTGACAAAAGCGCTGTAAGAGTATAATAGTATTGTAATTATAGCCACATATAGACCCTGGGTGCCTTATGGGCTCTGGTCTAAAGTAGCAAACAAGGGAATAGGGTGCTGAATCTAACTATAGACATGTGGCCCAGGGGCCATGTAGATCTATGATCTAGATACACCTTCACCAGAGGACTGATTAACACCTGGTCTAACAATAGAGTCATGGCTCTAGGGTTAAGGAGCCAGGGGGATAGTGTCAGAGTAGATTTACTAGTCTAACTATAGACATGTAGATCTAGAGTGCCTTATAGGCACTGGTCTAAGTAGTGCACCTGATCTAAATACAGACACATTCAGAACAGGGGGGACTGATTAAAACCTCATCTAACAATATAGCTATGGCCCTAGGGTCACCTCACCAATGGGAGGAGTCACACGTTCCAATTACACTCTTAACGACCCATAACTTAATGAATGTGTTAAGCTCATTAACACAGCTAGCCAATAGGGAGGGAGTTTTTATGTCTTTGTCTTAATTGGATGACCCACTTCCTTCCTGGTTGGCTTGGGTGAAGTGAAGGATCATGGGAGGATATAAATGGCGCCGAGGTGTGTGTGTCCCTTGAAGATGAGGGCACCTGAGCAGTTGGTTGGTGTGTGTGTGTGTGTGTGTGTGTGTCCTGTCCCCACTTAAATAGTTAATAACCAAACTGTGCCATTGACATAGCAACCAAATCTAGAGCCATTCTGCCAAAAAAGAAACTTCATTCAAGACATCAAGATATGACTACAATAAAACACAATAGAACACAGCAACACATCAAGATATGACTACAATAGAAAACAGCAACACTCCAGAAATCAATATATGACTACAATAGAACACAATAGAACACAGCAACACTCAAGACATCAAGATATGACTACAATAGAACACAGCAACACTCAAGACATCAAGATATGACTACCATAGAACACAATAGAACACAGCAACACTCAAGACATCAAGATATGACTACAATAGAACACAATAGAACACAGCAACACTCAAGACATCAAGATATGACTACCATAGAACACAATAGAACACAGCAACACTCAAGACATCAAGATATGACTACCATAGAACACAATAGAACACAGCAAAACTCCAGACGTCAAGATATGACTACAATAGAACACAATAACACTCCAGACATCAAGATATGACTACAATTCTCTCTCTCCCTCTATGTCATCTTTTCTCAGTCACAAAGACAAAAGACAAACCTCACCACTCTCTCACACTCTTGCTCTGATTACGACTGGCTTAGCTAATGCTAGCTACAGTAGTGCATCCCTTTGGCCCATTGCATCAACTGGGTAACAATGCTAATGTTAGCTAGCGCATCCATATGGCTCATTGCCTGTATCGCTAACGCTAAATACTAGACTGGACAACACAAATGTGTGATTAATGCCATCATTCTCCACGTCTGGCCATTGATAGCGTACCCCCCCACCCCCCCCCCCCACAAACATCTGGCCATTGATCATAGTTTGGATTAAATCTAATGGACGCTTCAGTTCACACGACCAAATGCAGATAGAAACCTGAAGCACTCAACCACAAACACATACGCAGTGCTGAGAGGGTTGGATGAACTATAATAACTATTGTGTGGGCAGAGAGAATTGAGAGTTTACGGTTCTCTCTACTGTGTGTGAGAGAGAGTGGGGGGAGAAAGTGTGTGTGTGTGTGTGTGTGTGTGAGAGAGAGTGGGGGGAGAAAGTGTGTGTGTGTGTGTGTGAGAGAGAGAGTGGGGGGTGAAAGTGTGTGTGTGTGTGTGTGTGTGAGAGAGAGTGGGGGGAGAAAGTGTGTGTGTGTGTGTGTGTGTAAGAGAGAGTGGGGGGAGTGTGTGTGTGTGTGTGTGTGTGTGTGTGTGTGTGTGTGTGGAGCCTCCTGTAGCTCAGTTGGTAGAGCATGGTGCTTGCAACGCCAGGGTTGTGGGTTCAAGGCCAGTATGAAAAAATGTATGCACTCACTAACTGTAAGTCGCTCTGGATAAGAGCGTCTGCTAAATGACTAAAATGTACAATGTAATGTGTGAGACAGAGAGTTGCAGTACATTTGACCATGTCCCAAGCCAAAGCACTGGACTAGTTTTAACTGTGGTGCAAGGTTAGTGAAGCTATAAAACTAAGTTCTACGACACACACACCCTTATATAAACAACAAGCTCTCACAGTTTCACTGCAGAGTCAGACATCCAGACCCTTGTCCATACACGGCAAATTTCTAAGGTTAAGTTTAGGCAATAATTCCCAATGGTTAAGGGTTAAGTGTTAAGGGGTTAAGGGGTTAAGTGTTAAGGGGTTAAGTGTTAAGGGGTTAAGGGGTTAAGGGTTAAGGGTTAAGGGTTAAGGGGTTAAGGGTTAAGTGTTAAGGGGTTAAGGGGTTAAGGGGTTAAGGGTTAAGTGTTAAGGGGTTAAAACAGAAAATAAATAAACGAGTGCCTATCACTGGAATTGAACACGCGACCCTCGGAGCCGCCCGTCCTCCATCCCCGCCCACAACGCCATAGCAAAACCCAAGCCTACTTGACGTAATAGCGCTCACCTTTGCCCCTAGTGGCAGTTTTGAAGTAATCTTTTTTAACGTCCTGCTTACCTGGACGGATGTCTAATTAGGCAGTGGGTCTTGAGTGACCTGGCTGTATATAAAACACTCCTACAGTCCAGAAGATTCTAGAGTCATCATCCCACTGTCATAACTGTCTTTACTGACATTATGGAATCTGTGTGTGTGTGTGTGTGCGAGGGTTAACTCTTCTAACAGAGATTGTGCAATGTGTAAAGACTAAAGGCCATTTTCTCTGCAAGGATTTTAAACGACCACTGACGGCCACTTTAGACCAGGCCCTCAAGTGTGGACACACACACACACACACTCTTTGAACAAGGTCCCCCAAACACACCCACTAACCTATCCCCACCCACACACACACAAACCCTCCATATCTCCCTCCCCAGTCCAGTAAAGACGACAGTAGAATATAAATGGTGTTTTTCTTTCTCTCTCTCTCTCTCTCTCTCTCTAAAATAAAGAAAGGAAAACCTCTCTCAAGGAAAGATGACGGGAGCGAGGGATGAGGGATGGAGGTAGCCTTGGAAAGAGAAATGAAAGGATGGAGAAAAACGGGGAGAAAGTAAAAAAAGATCTAAAATATGCTAAAGTCAGGGAGAAAATGAAGGAGAGAGTGGAGAGAGGATGGATGGAGAGAGTGGAGAGAGGACGGATGAGAGAGTGGAGAGAGGACGATGGAGAGAGTGGAGAGAGGACGGATGGAGAGAGTGGAGAGAGGATGATGGAGAGAGTGGAGAGAGGATGATGGAGAGAGTGGAGAGAGGATGGATGGAGATAGTGGAGAGAGGATGATGGAGAGAGGATGGATGAGAGAGTGGTGAGAGGATGGATGGAGAGAGTGGATTGAGGACGGATGGAGAGAGTGGAGAGAGGACGGATGGAGAGAGTGGAGAGAGGATGGATGGAGAGAGTGGAGAGAGGATGGATGGAGAGAGTGGAGAGAGGATGGATGGAGAGAGTAGAGAGAGGATGGATGGAGAGAGTAGAGAGAGGATGGATGGAGAGAGTGGAGAGAGGATGGGTGGAGAGAGGATGGATGGAGAGAGTAGAAAGAGGATGGATGGAGAGAGTAGAGAGAGGATGGATGGAGAGAGTAGAGAGAGGATGGATGGTGAGAGTGGAGAGAGGATGGATGGAAAGAGTGGAGAGAGGATGGAAAGAGTGGAGAGAGGATGGATGGAGAGAGTGGAGAGAGGATGGATGGAGAGAGTAGAAAGAGGATGGATGGAGAGAGTAGAGAGAGGATGGATGGAGAGAGTGGAGAGAGGATGGATGGAGAGAGTGGAGAGAGGATGGATGGAGAGAGTGGAGAGAGCGGAGGGAAGAGAGAGTGGAGAGAGGATGGATGGAGAGAGTGGAGAGAGGATGGATGGAGAGAGTGGAGAGAGCGGAGGGAAGAGAGAGTGGAGAGAGGATGGATGGAGAGAGTGGAGAGAGGACGGATGGAGAGAGTGGAGAGAGCGGAGGGAAGAGAGAGTGGAGAGAGGATGGATGGTGAGAGTGGAGAGAGGATGGATGGAGAGAGTGGAGAGAGGACGGATGGAGAGAGTGGAGAGAGCGGAGGGAAGAGAGAGTAATGGGAGAGGATTAAAGGAGGAAACAGAGCGAGAAACGACTCCAAAAGAAACCACTCACAGAGGGCAACGGAGTCACAGACTCAGGGGGGAGGAAAGAAAACTCTGTTTAACCTGTTAATGACTCCCTAAGGTCTTATCCAGTCAGACATAGATCTATAAAGAGACTAATCATTTCTTCAGTTAGAAACCAAACAGATCTATGTTGATATATTGTGTGTGTGTAGGGGCTGTCCATCATATAACCCTGTAGTGTGGTTACTTCAAACAACATGTTAACTGTCATTGATCACAATGTGGTTGCTTGGTTATGTGGTTGTGATGGTAACATGTTGCGTTACCCTGACAGGGTTTCGGTTGTGTGGGTCGGCGTGAAGACCGTAACCAAAGCAACAGTTTTATAGTACTGTACAGTAGGCCTACCTCAGCTCTGGGGGAGGAGAAGACATCTGTCTTGTTGGGTTTGACTGTCTTCCTACACACAGAGAGAGACAGAGAGAGAGACAGAGAGAGAGACAGAGAGAGAGACAGAGAGAGCGAGAGACAGAGAGAGAGAGAGAGAGAGAGAGAGAGAGAGAGAGAGAGAGAGAGAGAGAGAGAGAGAGAGAGAGAGAGTTTTGACACTTCATCTTACTGTCAGAGATGACCGTTTAGAAAATGTGGAAAACCCTGCGGTGAGTAAGGTCAGAGTCCAGAGAGGAAGTAGACAGAGTCCTAGTTTACATCAATTCCTGTTGAGAGAGTCCCTAATTAGCACATAACAAGTTATTAGTTACCACATCTCCTAACGCGGAACTCTGACGGCATCCCAAATGGCACCCTATTCCCTACATAGTGCACTATGGGCCCTGGTCAACAGTAGTGCACTATATAGGGAATAGGGTGACATTTGGGACGCATCCTCTGACAAGAGAGAGCAACACATCAGAGAAGTGAACATTAGAGGAAACTACAGAGGCCTATAACTCTCTGTTACTGGACTAAGTGAAGGAGGTTCAGAGGTCAAGCTGTCTCAGCATTGGATAGTGGCCAGAATGTGGAAGTAGTAATATTAAGAGTTCTATTCATGTGAGACTGTGGTGCAGTGAACTCTGAATGAGTGAATAGTACAATAGAAGTACAGAGTAAGCAAGTCCTTTTTGGGGAGTAGAAGCTGTCTAGCTAAGGGTCATAGAGTTACAGTAAGTAACTGGCTTGAGGTAGCAGCAGTAGTGATAAGTTGAAACAATATTACCGTGGTATTATATTTAAGCAATACGGACTGAGGGGGATGTGGTATATGGCCAATATACCACGGCTAACGGCTGCTGTTAGACACGACGCGACGCCGATACACCTGAGGTGCCTTATTGCTATTATAAACTTGTTACCAACGTAATGAGACAAGTAAATAGTATTTTTTGTCATACCCGTGGTATACGGTCTGATATACCAATCAGCATTCAGGGCTCGAACCACCCAGTTTATAAATGCCATTATAGCTTACACTCTGCGTGTAGGGGGTCGGAGGCGACGCAGGGCTCGTGGTTGGTACTGACTGTCTGACTCAGTCTGGTAGAAAAACATCCTGATGACGTCATCCAATAGAACCCATGTAGGCAGGCCCAGCAATCTCTGAAAGGGGAAGGGAGAGGGGGATACGGGGGAGAGAAAAAGAGAGAAAGAGAGAGAGTTAGATCGAAACTGAGGGTGGAGGGAAAAAAACTGTACAGAAAAAAAGAGAAGTGAGTAGTAGACTATTAAAAAGACAACTGCATGTGTGCCAAATGACACCCTATTCCCTATGTAGTGCACTACTTTTAACCAGGGCCCATAGCGAACAGGGTACCATTTGGGTCAAACCCTGGATGTGTTTACAGTTAAAAACACTGTGGTGGAGCAACATTGTGACATGTGATGTCGTCTACACAACCACAGTCATTTACTGCAGAAAAGGCCCTGGCTAAATAAGGAAATCACTCACTACCCTTTTAATCTGCAAGTCAAATATACACTGAGTGTACAAAACATTAAGAACACCTTCCTACTATTGAGTTGCACCCCCTTTTGCCCTCAGAAAAGTATCAATTCGTCGGGGCGTGGACTCTACAAGGTGTCGAAAGCGTTCCACAGGGATGCTGGCCCATGTTGACTCTAATGTTTCCCACAGTTGTGTCAAGTTAACTGGATGTCCTTTGTGTGGTGGACCATTCTTGATACACACGGGAAACTATTGAGAGTGAAAAACCCAGGAGCATTGCAGTTCTTGACACAAACCGGTGCACCTGGCACCTACTACCATACCCTGTTCAAAGGCACTTAAATATTTTGTCTTACACATTCACCCTCTGAATGGCACACATACACAATCCATGTCTCAATTGTCTCAAGGCTTAAAAATCCTTCTTTAACCTGTCTCCTCCCCTTCATCTACATTGACTGAAGTGGATTTAACAAGTAACATCAATAAGCGATCATAGTTTTCACCTTGATTCACCTGGTCGTCTATGTCATGGAAAGAGCAGGTGTTCATAATGTTTTGTATACTCAGTGTATATTTTCCGTATGGCTTACCTTCATATAAGTGTTGAGTTCTGGAATTCTATTCTCTGCAATCTCCTTCTTATTGCCAATGAACACTTTACCTAGAGAGACACACACAGACACACACCATAGATAGTCTCAATGTTTTTCCCCTCCAACAAGACCAACCAATGACTAAAACTCTTCCTTTCTGGAAATCGATCAATCTGAAACAACTCATTTCAAGGGTGACAATATTGCCTTTGGTTGTTTGCATAAATATAAACAACATAATTACATTTTAATTGCATTTTTCATAAGAGTTGATGAGATTTTAATGAAATATCCCACAGGCATACACACTTACAGAAGTAGGATTTTAATTTGATCCCTATTTTGTTAGTGAGAATTTTCATGCAAAGCAGGAAATGCAAACTTGTAGTGTATTTTAGTTTTAAAAAGGCCTCTAAAGTTTGTAATTTCCACTTTAATATGTCAGATTTGACTTGCCTCTAACAAAAAAAATTATCAAACCCCACAAAAATGTCCATGAATTTTAATCCACATTATAATCCACATTTCTTGTTGCTGCAGGATAATTTTCTTGCTGTAGAAAACTGGCTCAAATTAAGATCCTACATCTGTAGAGTATGTCCCAAATGACACCCTATTCCCTATATAGTGCACTATGGGCCCTGCTCAAAAGAAGTGCACTACATAGGGAAATAGGGTGCCATTTGGGATACATCCTTACAGTACGATGCAGATAAACAAACACTGTAGTTGAATGAGTAGTCCAACCAACGGCTATCTGAGATACTCAAATCACACACCACACACACACACACGGATACAGTACAACTAGGCCCAACTGAATGTCACCTATAACTTCTAGCTGAATATAATTAAGAACAGTTAGAACACTCCCTAAAGTTCTTCTGTGCTTCAATTGTAATGTTCTAAATTAGTTTCAGCCTTGGCCATTTCCCTCTGCTGCTAAAACTCATTTAGAGTAGAGAGAGAGGGAGGGAGAGAGAGAGGGAAGGAGGGAGGGTTGGAGAGAGGGAGAGAGATGGAAAGAGGACGGGGGACGGGGAGCTGGAGCGAGGGACTGCTAAAACTCATTTAGCCCCATCTAATGACTGATCATCTCTATCTCCCACCAACCCCTCACTCCATCTCTCCCCCTCTGGCTCCATCTCTCTCCCTCTCCCTCCATCAACCCCTCCCTCCATCCATCTCTCTCCCTCCATCTCTTTCTGTCTCTCTCCCTCTCTATCAACCCCTGCCTCCATCTCTCTCCCTCTGGCTCCATCTCTTTCTGTCTCTCTCCCTCTCTATCAAACTCTCCCTCCTCCCTCCGTCCTCTCTCTCACCCATTCTCTCGCTCCATCTCTCTTTTCTTTTCTTTTTTAATGGACTGAAAGAGAACTGATGATGAGTTCCATGATCATCATTAAGCCAGTGTCTACATTTACCAGCCGGCCGTTCGGGAGCTTAAACGGCACGTGCCCAAGTGTGTGTGTGTGTGTCTGTGTATGTGTGTGTGTGAGAGAGAGTTCACTGACAGTACTCTACTGTAACTCTCTCTCTGTACTTTAGAGTGTTCATCTACATTATGTTACGGTGAGAGTACAGAACAGGACATAACATTGGGAGGGAGGGGGGAGAGAGAGAGAGAGAGAGAGAGAGAGAGAGAGAGAGAGAGAGAGAGAGAGAGAGAGAGAGAGAGAGAGAGAGAGAGAGAGAGAGAGAGAGAGAGAGAGAGAGAGAGAGAGAGAGAGAGAGAGAGAGAGAGAGAGAGAGAGAAAGAGAGAGAGAGAAATAAAATCATTGTTTTCTAGTGTACACCTGCAGAGAAATACTAATTATTCTGTAGAACAGGTATTCACTCTTGGCAGAAATCCAACTGCTTGGAACACAGACAGAAAGATATATAGAGAGAAATATAGAGAAGGAGAGAGGCGGGGATACGGTGAGAAGGAGAGAGGAGAGCGATGGAGAGAGAAAGAAACAGAAAGAAAAGAGATAGCGAGAGACAGAAAGATAGAGAGGTGGAGAGAAAGAGGGATAGACTGTCTGGACTGTCAGCCTCTGTCCGATCGATGGTCATTGTCCCCATTCAAAGACATAAAGCTTTATTGGCGACGATGCTCAGAGCGTAGCCTAATCAATAACAGCCTTGTAGGAAAGAGATGAGCAGGACTTTAAACAGATACACACACACACACACACACCGACGCCCCACACACACACACACACCCCGACACCCCACACACACCGATGCCCCACACACACACACACACACCAACGCCCCCAAACACACACACACCGACGCCCCACACACACACAAGCACCGATGCGCGCGCACACACACACCGACGCCCCACACACACACACACCGACGCCCCACACACACACAAGCACCGATGCGCTCACACACACACACCGATGCCCCACACACACACACCGACTCCCTACACACACACACACACGACGCACGCACACACACACACCGACGCCCCACACACACACCAACACCCCACACACACACACACGACGCACGCGCGCACACACACCGACGCCCCACACACACACAAGCACCGACGCGCCCACACACACACACCGACGCCCCACACACACACACACACACGCACACGCACACACACACACCGACGCCCACACACACACACCGACGCCCCACACACACACCAACACCCCACACACACACACGACGCGCGCGCGCACACACACACACCGACGCCCCACACACACACACACCGACGCCCCACACACACACACACACCGACACACACCAACGCCCCACACACACCGACGTGCGTGCACACACACACACAATACTTAGCAGATGAGCAAGTGACTAAAGGATCATGTTAGCTACTAAGAAGCCGACTGTGACTAAAGCATTATTGTGTCCTCCTTTCTCACTATCATCAATTCATTCATTTATTTCAAAATCCTTCCCCCATTCTGTCACTATTGAAACCACATTCTCTCCCACTCTCTTTTTCTGTTGTTCATTTTCACTCCTCTTTTACAGTAAACTAATCCATTCTTTCCTCTATTTTAATATTGTCTTTCTCTCTCCGTCTTTGAATTGGCTAATCCCTAATCCCTCGCTCGCTCTCCTCCCTCCAGACATACATCCTTTTGAAGTGTCCTTTCGTTTTAATTTCAATGTCATTCAGAATATGTCTTATTTCTCCCTCTGGATCAATCAGACTGTATAACTGCTGTGTGTGTGTGTGAATGAGTCCTTGCCTGCCTAGGTATGCACATGCGTTTGTGTGTGTGTGTGTGTGTATAAATGCTGAATAAAGTAAAAGTGTTTGGAGCAGCGTCTTCATAATATCCAGTAATACAGAGAGAGAATAGGAGTCCTGGTTTATCTGATATGGGGGCCAATACAGAGAGAGAATAGGAGTCCTGGTTTATCTGATATGGGGGCTAATACAGAGAGAGAATAGGAGTCCTGGTTTATCTGATATGGGGGCTAATACAGAGAGAGAATAGGAGTCCTGGTTTATCTGATATGGGGGCTAATACAGAGAGAGAATAGGAGTCCTGGTTTATCTGATATGGGGGCTAATACAGAGAGAGAATAGGAGTCCTGGTTTATCTGATATGGGGGCTAATACAGAGAGAGAATAGGAGTCCTGGTTTATCTGATATGGGGGCTAATACAGAGAGAGAATAGGAGTCCTGGTTTATCTGATATGGGGGCTAATACAGAGAGAGAATAGGAGTCCTGGTTTATCTGATATGGGGGCTAATACAGAGAGAGAATAGGAGTCCTGGTTTATCTGATATGGGGGCTAATACAGAGAGCGAATAGGAGTCCTGGTTTATCTGATATGGGGGCTAATACAGAGAGAGAATAGGAGTCCTGGTTTATCTGATATGGGGGCTAATACAGAGAGAGAATAGGAGTCCTGGTTTATCTGATATGGGGGCTAATACAGAGAGAGAATAGGAGTCCTGGTTTATCTGATATGGGGGCTAATACAGAGAGAGAATAGGAGTCCTGGTTTATCTGATATGGGGGCCAATACAGAGAGAGAATAGGAGTCCTGGTTTATCTGATATGGGGGCCAATACAGAGAGACTGTGTGTTTTACACAATGCTAGGTATCATGTGTATGCCGTTGGGTCAATTATGTTTTGATGTAACGCATACCGAACATTCATGTACAAGGACACACCCAACGGCATTCACATGATATGTATTAGTGCAAAAATTGCATTTAACGTGCACACACACACACACACACACACCACCCCTCCACCCCCCATCCCCTTCTCACCAGGCAGGGTGGGCAGTCTGCAGGTGTTAGGTCCAGGTGTGTCCTGGTCTTCAGGTGAATACTTCAGCTGCAGGTCACTGTGCAGGTTGAAGAACTGACTGTACCTTCGGTAGATCAGGTACTTCCTACCACCTTTGGTCCTTACCTCGATCACAAAACGCTACCGGCAGAGAGGGTGGGGGAGGAGGAGGGGAGGCGGGAGGGGGAGAGGGGGGAGAGAGAGATGGGAAGGGAGAAGGTGGGAGAGAGAATTCTTACATTAGCTTTTGAGATTATTTTCATACCCTTCTAATCGTTTAAAACATTCTGACTAGTGTGTTGTGTGGTCATTGTACTGAACATTCTTACCATTCTGACTAGTGTGTTGTGTGGTCATTGTACTGAACATTCTTACCATTCTGACTAGTGTGTTGTGTGGTCATTGTACTGAACATTCTTACCATTCTGACTAGTGTGTTGTGTGGTCATTGTACTGAACATTCTTACCATTCTGACTAGTGTGTTGTGTGGTCATTGTACTGAACATTCTTACCATTCTGACTAGTGTGTTGTGTGGTCATTGTACTGTTACCCGTGCATAAAGAGACATGTGATCTCACGTAATAGTCGATGAAGCCTTTTTTCTCCTCAATGTCTGCGATGGTGGCACTGATGGGAATGTTGTGAGGAAGCTGGTCAAAATCACTGAGAGAGAGGAGAGGAGAGGAGAACTAGGAAGTGAACAAATGCTTTGGTAACATTCACCTTCAAGACATACTGTATGTCACTAAAATATTCAACCATGGATTGGGATGGAACACTGAATGCTATGTAACTTGAGCAACATATCAGTCAGGTTTGAGCGGTCGAACAGCAGGCAATCTGATTTAGATTCAATTGCAGGGCTTCATGGAGCAGAGAACTCACACACATATCAATCCACTTTCTCTAACACACACACACACACACACACCCAACCACAACCACTGCACACAGCCCCCTCATACCGTACACACACACATTTATGTAGGGGGAATGTTGCTAAACGAGCCACTCGTTCACTCAAGCAACTAAACACAACTGGTGACTATATGGACATTTGTTTAGTTTCAATTTCACAATTGTGACAGATGACTGTTCTAGAAAGATTGGAAACGCGCGGCATACACTATAGAATAATTGGGGAAATATATTTGCAATTACTATTCTATTGCCTGCTGGCAAAATGTATTTTCTGGCCGTCATACCATCATGGCCACCTAATCTTCCCCAGTTTTCAATTGTCTCGTTCATCCCCCCTCCTCTCCCCTGTAACTATTCCGCAGGTCATTGCTGTAAATGAGAACGTGTTCTCACTTCTCAGTCAACTTAACTGGTAAAATAAGGGTTGCATAAATACACATTCACAACAGTGCTGGATGCTGAAGTTCACATTTTATAATTGGCCTATGCTGCCTTCCACAACCGCTGTCACCACTGGACTCACAACTCACCTCTCATCTCGTAGTTGCCTGGGTGGCGACGACATGTTGATGGAGACCAGGCGGACTGAAGAGTGAAGCTTTCCGATAGATTTAGCAGAACACAGTATAGTCGCACTTCACTTCAACTCTCCTTCGATAGACAGAAAACTGCACTGAAAATCTGCTACAGACTCGCACAGTGGTTTCAGTGTGACGGTAGCGGAACGAGCGCGATTAGTAGGCGCAAACAGTCGACAGAGCGGAATTTGCGCAAACAGGAAGCGAAAAGAAAGTTCCCCAAAATTAGGCTACCCGCAGCGCGCGTCTGAAATTGGCTGAGGTGGATGGGGAGGGACACAGTTGTCTTGTTGTTCTCGAGCCTCGGTTAACAGAAAATAAAATAGACTAAATGGTCATGATGCAGATGTAAACTGCGGTCATAATAAAGGAAGGGTGAGGAGAAAAGGGAACCGTTGAAGATAATTGGAACGCAGCTCTTGCAGCACAATCTAATCTGAGGCCTCTGGCCCAGTTCCAACATTTTTACATTACATTTACATTTTAGTCATTTAGCAGACGCTCTTATCCAGAGCGATTTACAGGAGCAATTAGGGTTAGGTGCCTTGCTCAAGGGCACATCGACAGGTTTTTCACCTAGTGAGCTCGGTGATTAGAACCAGCGACCTTTCGGTTACTGGCACAACGCTCTTAACCACTCAGCTACCTGCCGCCCCATGTAAGGTAGACTCCTTTTTCACTAGATGTCAGCAAAGATGGTCGAGGGTAGAAGAGAGTAGTAGAGAATAGAGGAGGGTAGAAGAGAGCAGTAGAGAATAGAGGAGGGTAGAAGAGGGCAGTAGAGAATAGAGGAGGGTAGAAGAGAGCAGTAGAGAATAGAGGAGGGTAGAAGAGGGCAGTAGAGAATAGAGGAGGGTAGAAGAGGGCAGTAGAGAATAGAGGAGGGTAGAAGAGAGCAGTAGAGAATAGAGGAGGGTAGAAGAGGGCAGTAGAGAATAGAGGAGGGTAGAAGAGAGTAGTAGAGAATAGAGGAGGGTAGAAGAGGGCAGTAGAGAATAGAAGAGGGCAGTAGAGAATAGAGGAGGGTAGAAGAGAGTAGTAGAGAATAGAGGAGGGCAGTAGAGAATAGAGGAGGGTAGAAGAGAGTAGTAGAGAATAGAGGAGGGTAGAAGAGGGCAGTAGAGAATAGAGGAGGGTAGAAGAGAGCAGTAGAGAATAGAGGAGGGTAGAAGAGAGCAGTAGAGAATAGAGGAGGGTAGAAGAGAGCAGTAGAGAATAGAGGAGGGTAGAAGAGAGCATTAGAGAATAGAGGAGGGTAGAAGAGAGCAGTAGAGAATAGAGGAGGGTAGAAGAGAGCAGTAGAGAATAGAAGAGGGCAGTAGAGAATAGAGGAGGGTAGAAGAGAGCAGTAGAGAATAGAGGAGGGTAGAAGAGAGCAGTAGAGAATAGAGGAGGGTAGAAGAGAGCAGTAGAGAATAGAAGAGGGCAGTAGAGAATAGAGGAGGGTAGAAGAGAGCAGTAGAGAATAGAGGAGGGTAGAAGAGAGCAGTAGAGAATAGAGGAGGGTAGAAGAGAGCAGTAGAGAATAGAAGAGGGCAGTAGAGAATAGAGGAGGGTAGAAGAGAGCAGTAGAGAATAGAGGAGGGTAGAAGAGAGCAGTAGAGAATAGAGGAGGGTAGAAGAGAGTAGTAGAGAATAGAGGAGGGTAGAAGAGAGCAGTAGAGAATAGAGGAGGGTAGAAGAGAGTAGTAGAGAATATAGGAGGGTAGAAGAGAGCAGTAGAGAATAGAGGAGGGTAGAAGAGAGCAGTAGAGAATAGAGGAGGGTAGAAGAGAGCAGTAGAGAATAGAGGAGGGTAGAAGAGAGCAGTAGAGAATAGAGGAGGGTAGAAGAGAGCAGTAGAGAATAGTAGAGGGCAGTAGAGAATAGAGGAGGGTAGAAGAGGGCAGTAGAGAATAGAGGAGGGTAGAAGAGAGCAGTAGAGAATAGAGGAGGGTAGAAGAGAGCAGTAGAGAATAGAGGAGGGTAGAAGAGAGCAGTAGAGAATAGAGGAGGGTAGAAGAGAGCAGTAGAGAATAGAGGAGGGTAGAAGAGGGCAGTAGAGAATAGAGGAGGGTAGAAGAGAGCAGTAGAGAATAGTAGAGAGCAGTAGAGAATAGAGGAGGGTAGAAGAGGGCAGTAGAGAATAGAGGAGGGTAGAAGAGAGCAGTAGAGAATAGAGGAGGGTAGAAGAGAGCAGTAGAGAATAGAGGAGGGTAGAAGAGAGCAGTAGAGAATAGAGGAGGGTAGAAGAGAGCAGTAGAGAATAGAGGAGGGTAGAAGAGAGCAGTAGAGAATAGAGGAGGGTAGAAGAGGGCATTAGCGTAATGGGTTCTGGTCAAAAGTAGTATACCAAATAGGGAATAGGGTGCCATGTGGGACGCAGACATAATATTGCCCTTTCATTGGCCCTTAAATTAGATTAAATTCAATTGAAGGCAACTTTAAGATGTCACAAATTGACTCCTGCACGGTTTGAATAGATTATGAATATGATATTGTCATTGACCATGGGTTAACCTCATTCTGCATGCCATTCAGTACAGAGAATGAGAGAAAGAGGAAGGGGGGAAGTCACTTCACCAGAGCACATGATCAGTATGTCCATCTCCTAACTGCATATCTACATCAGTTATTCAGGCATCTTTAGAGGGAACAGTCAGCAGTGTACACCACAGGAGGTTGGTGGCACCTTAATTGGGGAGGACGGGCTCGTGGAAATGGCTGGAGAGGAATTGGTGGAATGGTATCAAATACATCAAGCACATGGCTTCCATGTGTTTGACGCAATTCCATTTGCTACGTTCCGGACATTATTATGAGCCGTCCTCCCCTGAGCAGCCTCCACTGGTGTACAATGTGTATACAAAACATTAAGGACACCTGCTCTTTCCATGACATAGACTGACCAGGTGAATCCAGGTGAAAGCTATGATCCTTTATTGATGTCACTTGTTAAATCCAAATAAGGATTTTTAAGCCTTGAGTCAATTAAGACATGGATTGTGTCTGTGTTCCATTCAGAGCGATTATGGGTAAGACAAAATATTTAATTGCCTTTGAACGGGGTCTGGTAATAGGTGCCAGGTGCCAGTTTGTGTCAAGAACTGCAACGCTGCTGGGTTTTACACGCTCAACAGTTTCCCATGTTTATCAAGAATGGTCCACCACCCAAAGGACATCCAGACAACTTGACACAACTGTGGAAAGCATTAGAGTCAACATGGGCCAGCATCCCTGTGGAACGCTTCAATATTAGGAAGGTGTCTTTAATGTTTTGTACACTCAGTGTATGTGTGTGTGTGTGTGTGTGGGGGGGGGGGGTGCGTGTGTGTGTGTGTGTATGCATGCGTATCCCCTGGCCTTGCCAATATCTGGGCATTTAAAGAGATGACAGACGACATATCAGTTCCCTCTCTATTCTCATACTATGTGACCCGCTGACTACACAGACACATTGAAACCAAGTGCGTGTGTGTTTGTGTGTGTCAAATCTCCTGCAACAAAATGTAGATCTGTATTTGGTGAGGCCCATAATAGACACACACACACACACACACACACACACACACACTAGGCCCATAACTTGGCTGTTCCTGCTTCAGACATCCAAGTGTGTATTTAACACCAAGGTCACACCAGTTGCTGATGTGTGTGTGTGTGTGTGTGTGTGTACACGTTTTACTATACTTGTGAGTACCAGAAGTCCTCACAAGAATAGTAAACCAACTAAAATTCAGAGAAGTGGGGACATTTAGCTAGGCCTCTGTTATTTTAAACCCAGAGGAAGAGAGAAGGAAGGCACCATGGAATCATTCCTAAATATAAAAGTCACTTTATATAATTCTACTACAGAAGAACATGTTATGATGCAAAACCTAAGAGATGTTCTATAGATTATGACCCTGGATGTTTTACAGCTTCACTATCTAGAACCTAAAAGGGTTCTTCGGCTATCCCCATAGGATAACCCTTTGAAGAACCCTTTTTGGTTCCAGGTCGAACTCTTTTGGGTTCCATGTAGAAGCCTTTGTGGAAAGGGAGTTCTACCTGGAACCAAAAAGGGTTATCCTCTGGGGACAGCCGAAGAACCCTCTTGGAACCTTCTTTTCCCCAAAGAGTGTACAGTCATAGCTAGACTTTTCTAACTCCTTTGTAGATGGTGTTATGTGATTATGAAGTATGGATTTTAGAACCTATACTAAACATAGTATGCAACACCATAAAAGCTAGCGTGTGTCAGTCAGTCAATGTAGGCTACATCAATTTCATACTGCACTTCAAGATCTCTCTCTCTCCTTTCTTCTTCCCATCATTCCCTCTGTACATCTCCGCGTTACCAAGGTAACGGAGTGTCAACATTGAGTGCCATGCGTGTCGGTCGAGTGTCCCGTCAGTCAGACTGTGTGTGTATGCGTGTGTGGCATGTTATGTACTTTGGCTTTGTATTGTAATCCAGACATGTCTACTATTTCTCATAACAGACATGAAACCATAGGGCATATGCAGCCTCAGACGCACTCACAGTACACACAAACAGCTGTAACACATATCCACACCTGTCATAGTGCAACTGGACCGTTTAAAAATGAGCTGCTTTCACTACTCTCTCTCTCTCTCTCTCTCCCTCTCTCTTTTCAATGACCTGCACTCTCTCTCTCTCTTTACATTCTCTCTCTGTACCGCTCTCTTTAGAATTAGTTGAGTCTGTCCATCCATCTTTCTGTCTCAGCCTTGCCCTTGGTAAACCCTCTATCCGTCCGTCCGTTTGTCCGTCGTCTCCTTATTTAACACAGACAGACTTACGTTACTGTTTCCATCTCTATTTCCGTCTCTCTGCCTCCCCTCCCTCTCCTTTCCCCCTCTCCTCCTCCCTCTCCTTTCCCCCTCTCCTCCTCCCTCTCCTTTTCCCCCTCTCCTCCTCCCTCTCTTTTTCCCCCTCTCCTTTTCCCCCTCTCCTCCTTCCTCTCCTCCTCCCTCTCCTCCTCCTCCTCCCTCTCCGTAGCATGTCCATACTCTAGGAAAGTGCTGATGCGGGGTAATACAATAGAGGGGCAACAGAGAGAAGGAAGGGGCGAGAGAGGGAGGGAGGGAAACAGAGAGAACAGAACAGGAGGAACAGGGGGGTCAATCAGTATGGAGAGAGAGAGAGAGAGAGAGAAAATGAGTGGGGGAGAGAGACAGACAGAGAAACAGAGAGAGATAGACAGACAGACAGACAGACAGGCGGCTGTGGCGTCGGTGGTCCAGGCTTTTGACCCCCTCTTTGTGTCATAGGTAGTATGCCTGGGATATTACACACACATACATACACACACACACACACACACACCTTTGACAGTGGGCAGTCACAGAGAGATCTAGCTCTTCTGGCCTTGGTTGCCAGCAGCTGGGGAGAAAGACTGATAAATGTAGTCTGAGGAAGAAGAGAAGGACGAAGCGAGGGATGAGGGGAAGAGATAGAGAGAAGAGAGGGGGGAGCCTTTTAAGGGGCCGGCAGGGTCCCTCTGACAAGACCGAGAGATGGAAGGAGAGATAAAGGAGAGAGGTAGAGAGGGATAGAGGGAGATATAAAGGAGAGAGGTGGAGAGGGATAGAGGGAGATATAAAGGAGTTGGTAGAGAGGGATAGAGGGAGATGGAGGGAGAGGGAGAGATAAAGGAGAGAGGTAGAGAGGGATAGAGGGAGATGGAGGGAGATATAAAGGAGAGAGGTGGAGAGGGATAGAGGGAGATATAAAGGAGAGAGGTAGAGAGGGATAGAGGGAGATATAAAGGAGTTGGTAGAGAGGGATAGAGGGAGATGGAGGGAGAGGGAGAGATAAACGAGAGAGGTAGAGAGGGATAGAGGGAGATATAAAGGAGAGAGGTAGAGAGGGATAGAGGGAGATATAAAGGAGAGAGGTAGAGAGGGATAGAGGGAGATATAAAGGAGTTGGTAGAGAGGGATAGATGGAGATGGAGGGAGAGGGAGATATAAAGGAGAGAGGTAGAGAGGGATAGAGGGAGATATAAAGGAGAGAGGTAGAGAGAGGTAGAGAGAGATAGAGGGAGATGGAGGGAGAGATAAAGGAGGAAGGTAGAGAGGGATAGAGGGAGATATAAAGGAGTTGGTAGAGAGGGATAGATGGAGATGGAGGGAGAGGGAGAGATAAAGGAGGCAGGTAGAGAGGGATAGATGGAGATGGAGGGAGAGATAAAGGAGGCAGGTAGAGAGGGATAGATGGAGATGGAGGGAGATATAAAGGAGGCAGGTAGAGAGGGATAGAGGTAGAAGGAGGGAGATATAAAGGAGGCAGCTAGAGAGGGATAGAGGGAGATATAAAGGAGAGAGGTAGAGAGGGATATATAAAGGAGAGAGGTGGAGAGGGATAGAGGGAGATATAAAGGAGAGAGGTAGAGAGGGATAGAGGGAGATATAAAGGAGAGAGGTGGAGAGGGATAGAGGGAGATGGAGGGAGAGATAAAGGAAAGAGGTAGAGAGGGATAGAGGGAGATAAGGAGAGGTAGAGGGATAGAGGGAGATGGAGGGAGGTAGAGAGGGATAGAGGTAGAAGGAGGGAGATATAAAGGAGAGAGGTAGAGAGGGATAGAGGGAGATATAAAGGAGAGAGGTGGAGAGGGATAGAGGGGAGATGGAGGGAGAGATAAAGGAAAGAGGTAGAGAGGGATAGAGGGAGAAGGAGGGAGATATAAAGGAGAGAGGTAGAGAGGGATAGAGGGAGATGGAGGGAGAGATAAAGGAGGCAGGTAGAGAGGGATAGAGGGAGATATAAAGGAGAGAGGTAGAGAGGGATAGAGGGAGATGGAGGGAGAGATAAAGGAAAGAGGTAGAGAGGGATAGAGGGAGATGGAGGGAGAGATAAAGGAGAGAGGTAGAGAGGGATAGAGGGAGATGGAGGGAGAGATAAAGGAGGCAGGTAGAGAGGGATAGAGGGAGATGGAGGGAGATTTAAAGGAGAGAGGTAGAGAGGGATAGAGGGAGAAGAAGAAGAAGAGCTGAGGGTAAAAGAGAGAAGGACGTGGAATGTACTGTGTAGACACTGGTACTTTCACATTACGTTATATTAGACTGTATATTCATGTATATATATATATATATATAAATAATGTAAATAAACCATTCATATCAATGTGAGATTCCTTACTTCCAGCCAGGCAGAGAGGCTGTAGAAACAGGTTATCAGGCAGAGAGGCTGTAGAAACAGGTTATCAAGCAGACATTCAGAAACAGGTTATCAAGCAGACTGCAGAAACAGCCTACCAAGCAGACTGTAGAAACAGGCTACCAAGCAGACTGTAGAAACAGGCTACCAAACAGACTGTAGAAACAGGCTACCAAGCAGACTGTAGAAACAGGTTACCAAGCAGACTGCAGAAACAGGCTACCAAACAGACTGTTTCTATATACCCACCAATGGCGGCCAACCTTTATGTATCCCCTATGAGGACGAGGTTCATAGAAGTAGCACTCTGGAATATGTCTCTCACCATAGTGTGTGTGTGTGTGTGTTGGCGCGTGCGTGAGTGTGTGTCTGCGTGCGCGCGTCTCACCATACGCTGCATCCTAAGGGACGGACACTTGAGCTGGTCTGGGTTGCTAGGAAGTTGTCATGAAGTGGAAGGGTCAAGTCAGCTCAGCTGTATTTTCTCTGATTACTTTTATGAGTTGATTTAGGAACTCTTAAGAAATACACTTACTCTTAAGAGATGTACTTGACCTCATTGAGACCTTGGAGTTAAGATAAGAAAGCCTTGCGTGATCATTTTGCTGATGTTGCAATTATGAGCAACAAAAGAGAGAGCGTTATGAGAGAGAGAGAGAGAGAGAGAGAGAGAGAGAGAGAGAGAGAGAGAGAGAGAGAGAGAGAGAGAGAGAGAGAGAGAGAGAGAGAGTTAAGGCGTCCGATCCGAAAAGGTTTGGACCAGTTCGTTATATATTATGACGACATTTTGTTGGTTTTTGTTCGTTTTGGTCTTCGGCAAGGGTTTTTTCAGCTGTTCGTCCACACCCCAAAAAAACTATCCAGGCAAGATTAATTTCGGTAGCCAAAGTCTACGCCCCTTTGTCGGTTATAGATCAACAGTAGGGATTCTTGAATTAAGTGTTTGTTGTCGTTCAATGATAGACCACTCGTTTCCATGCAATAAACATCTTAGTTAGATGTCAAATTGTGCAACAAAGATCTCCTTGGCAAAAAACTCAAAATTAATAAGAGATTTCTAGAGTTATCTTAGATTAAATCGGACTATTTTGAAGAAGTGTATACTGGCTACGGCGTCTCAAGATGGAAAAACAGTACTATTGCCACTTTTTTCTAGTTTTTCAAGCAAAGGGCTTTTAAGGGAGTATGCGAGCACACTCATTCAGGTCACCTAGCCGAGTTCGGCTAGCTGCCAGCAGAAACGAAGCATTCAGAAGAGAGAGCGAGAGAGCGAGAGAGCGAGAGAGAGAGAGAGAGAGAGAGAGAACAGCAAAG
Organism: Coregonus clupeaformis; assembly: GCF_020615455.1. NCBI lineage: Eukaryota > Metazoa > Chordata > Actinopteri > Salmoniformes > Salmonidae > Coregonus > Coregonus clupeaformis. The sequence continues at coordinate 77,386 of NW_025534328.1, read as the reverse complement.
AAGTGTTTTATTAATAGTAGTGGTTGATTCGTTAGTACTGTTGAGAAAGCGATCTGAGCCTAGGGCCACACACACACAAGAAAGCATTCTGTCTCTTGGGCAGTGTTAGTACGTCATATCTTGATGCCCACTGTCCCTCTCCCATACGCTCCCAAAATAAATGTGTGTGTATGTGTGTGTGTGTGTGTGCATGTGTGTGTGATATATAAGACTATTGTGGACCCCCCCTCGCTTACCCTATCTCAATCTCCAGCCCCTCTCTCTTTCCAGAATCTAGTCCCTCACTATCCAGGTAAGGTTGATCATTGAAAGTAGCGTAAGGCATAGGTCTGGATTGTGGTATTGGTTTTCATTGGTTCACCAGACTGGATGCATAATTATTAATGATTGGCTGGTTGGGGTCTGCAGTACCTGACATTCAAACTTGCAGAAAAAGTTTACATTGGTTTGTTTTAGTTTTTTGGTCATTTTGTGTTAGAAAATTATTGTTGTTTTGAGAAGTGTTGGATAAGGATATATGTAGTATGCTGTGATGTCATACAGCGTATATAGAGAATCCTGTGTAGTGATTATGTACTCTTGAATGGCTGGATGTTGGTAGAATTCCATTATAAAACCTGCAGCTATTCTAAGTCCAAGTTCTGAGGGACCAGACAGAATGCTCAGAATATTTGTAATTCTTAGAATATTCCTAAAACAATGGTTCTAGTATTCTATGGTCTGCTTGGAGAGTTCAGTCTCCTGTCCGCTCAGCCCAAATATGAATGAACGTGGTACTGTGTGTGTGTGTGTGTGTGTGCTTATGTACTTTAAACCAAGACATGTATGTCTGTCTCCAAGACTCATACAATCGTTATGGTATACGATGCCAAGGTTGAAATATTACCCAGTGCAATACATCATACTCACAGCCGGTCATATTTGAGCGTTGCATGACACAAATCTGAAGCCAGTCAAATTTAGGACTACAGCAGCATTTCAAAGGCCGTCACCCAACACGGTGATACATTCCTAATATTGGGATAAATATATCATTAAAAATAGCCCTTTACACCATCTGAGAGAGAGAGAAGACATCTTGGTGTCCCCTAAAGACAACCAAGTCTGACTTCCAAGCACACAACACCAAGGCCCAATCCCAAATTGATCTCTACATTTTTGATTCGAATGGTATAAGCAATGTGGTGACACTTCAACCTAGCCTAAAGTCAGAGGGCAAGATGTAGCTATTACCATATTGCTTACACCAGTGTAATCTATCTCAGATCTCCACAAATGCAGGATGTAGATCTTAGGGATCGATTTGGGATTGGGCCATGGTCTTGTTAGAATATATATATACAGTACCAGTCAAAAGTGCATCAGATGACCTGGCCTCCACAATCACCTGACCTCAACCCAATTGAGATGGTTTATATATATATATATATATATATAAACACACCTTCTCATTCCAGGGTTTTTCTTTATATTTACTATTTTCTACATTGTAGAATAATAGTGAAGGCATCAAAACTATGAAATAACACATATGGAATCATGTAGTAACCAAAAAAGGGTTAAACAAATTCCTCATGAAGCTGGTTGAGAGAATGCCAATAGTGTGCAAAGCTGTCATCAAGGCAAAGGGTGGCTACATTGAAGAATCTAAAAAATCTAAAATATATTCTGATTTGTTTAACACTTTTTTGGTTACTACATGTTACCATTTGTGTTATTCTACAATGTAGAAAATAGTCAAAATAAAGAAAAACCCTTGAATGAGTAGGTGTGTCCAAACTTTATATATATTCTTAAGTGACATTTAACCATCGTAGTTAACTTTATCTAACATATTCATTTCAGTTAGTTATATTGCTCCTTCTTGGTCAGGTCGTTATTGTAAAAGCTAATGTGTTCTCAATGACTTACAAAGGCATAAATAGAGTTATATGTCATAGAGTTATATATCACTTGAGGTGACATATTACCCTGCAGTATAACGCTAATATTGTCAAGACTAATTGTCAAGTCGTTTTACCTCGAGTGGGCTGCACTAACTGTCGACCCCTATATACGTGCCAGAAGGTTGCTGTCAATCATATACTGTATGTATGTAGATGCCAAAGACAACTGGAAAGTTGTTTTACCTGTGATGAAGTGTCACTGTTAACATTCTAGAAGGGTTAGGTTGCTTTGAAACATATGTAGATGCCACTGTTAACCCTGTAAGTGCTAGAAGGGTTAGGTTGCTGTCAAACATATGTACATGCCAAAGATCAACATAAACTTGTTTTACCTATGATGAAGTGTAAGATAAACTGTTAAGATTCTAGAAGGGTCAGGTTGCTGTCAAACATATGTAGATGCCACTGTTAACCCTTTACGTGCTGGAAGGGTTAGGTAGCTGTCAAACAGCTTGTTTTACCTCAGATAAAGTGTAACTGTTGATTCAATATACATACATAAGGGTTGGGTTACTGACTTGAAACACAAGTTGTTTTACTTCTGACACACCCACACACACACACACACACACACACACATACAAACACATGTATGCAGATTCCAAAGATGACTGAGGTTCATGTGCCACAACCCTTAGCACTTAGCCACAAGCATGACAACATGCTAACAGTGTGATGACAACATACCTAAAGGACACAGAAGCCACAAGAGACATGGAAAATATACAAGATTCAGGACACATGAAGAGATACTATGAGTAGGGTTACAATATTCTGGTAACTTTCCCAAAATTCCCAGGTTCTCCAGAAATCTCGTTTGGTGGATTCCCAGATTTCCTGCTTATTGCCTCCTAAATGTAGAAGACAGGAGACATGGGAGATATGAGAGATATGGGCCTTGGCTGCATCCTTGGCAGATGTCTTGGTCCATACTGTACTATATATAGAGATTGCTACAGAGTTAGATTTCAAAATATATTTGTTACCAAGGTAGAGAGAGCGAGACAGAGACAGAGAGCGGGGGAGAGAGAAGGGGGGGGGAGAGATGAATAGAGAGAGAGAGGTAGAGCATGAGTACAGCAAGTGAGACAGATATAATATTTCACATTTCTCTCTCTCTCTCTCTCTCTCTCTCCATTCCACATTTTATTAGTCACAGTCTCCTCATAGACGTTTCTGCCTGGTGTGGACAGTGGACCTATCACCGGCGGAGTCTCTGAGACACTGCAAATGTCACAAACTAGTTTACCTCATCTGATCCTGTACACACACACACACACACACACACAGAGCAGCAAATACATGCACATTCACAGAAGCTCTGGCACTGACTTACGTACGCCTGCACACACACACAACCATACACACACACAACCATACACAAACACACAACCATGCACACACACACAACCATACACACACACACAGCCATACATACACACACACACACATACATGCGCATGCACAAACGTGCGTACACACACACACACACAAAGTTTCCTTCTGGACAAACAGGTTTTTTTCACCACAAGCCGCTAAACACACCATGTCACTAGACTCTATCCACCACCATGTCACTAGACTCTATCCATCCCCATGTCACTAGACTCTATCCACCCCCATGTCACTAGACTCTATCCACCCACCATGTCACTAGACTCTATCCATCCCCATGTCACTAGACTCTATCCATCCCCATGTCACTAGACTCTATCCACCGCCATGTCACTAGACTCTATCCACCACCATGTCACTAGACTCTATCCACCACCATGTCACTAGACTCTATCCACCACTATATCACTAGACTCTATCCACCGCCATGTCACTAGACTCTATCCACCACCATGTCACTAGACTCTATCCACCACCATGTCACTAGACTCTATCCACCACCATGTCACTAGACTCTATCCACCATCATGTCACTAGACTCTATCCACCACCATGTCACTAGACTCTATCCACCACCATGTCACTACACTCTATCCACCCCATGTCACTAGACTCTATCCACCACCATGTCACTAGACTCTATCCACCACCATGTCACTAGACTCTATCCATCCCCATGTCACTAGACTCTATCCATCCCCATGTCACTAGACTCTATCCATCCCCATGTCACTAGACTCTATCCACCACCATGTCACTAGACTCTATCCACCACCATGTCACTAGACTCTATCCACCACTATATCACTAGACTCTATCCACCGATGTCACTAGACTCTATCCACCACCATGTCACTAGACTCTATCCACCACCATGTCACTAGACTCTATCCACCACCATGTCACTAGACTCTATCCACCACCATGTCACTAGACTCTATCCACCCCCATGTCACTAGACTCTATCCACCACCATGTCACTAGACTCTATCCACCACCATGTCACTAGACTCTATCACCATGTCACTAGACTCTATCCACCACCATGTCACTAGACTCTATCCACCACCATGTCACTAGACTCTATCCACCACCATGTCACTAGACTCTATCCACCACCATGTCACTAGACTCTATCCACCACCATGTCACTAGACTCTATCCACCCCCATGTCACTAGACTCTATCCACCACCATGTCACTAGACTCTATCCACCGCCATGTCACTAGACTCTATCCACCACCATGTCACTAGACTCTATCCACCACCATGTCACTAGACTCTATCCACCACCATGTCACTAGACTCTATCCACCACCATGTCACTAGACTCTATCCACCACCATGTCACTAGACTCTATCCACCACCATGTCACTAGACTCTATCCACCACCATGTCACTAGACTCTATCCACCGCCATGTCACCAGCCTAATCAGGCTGTATATCAGTAATATAGAGGCTTCCTCATCTCGTGGCCTCGTCTTTATTTAGAATGATTAGAAAGTACCTCTGACGGCTTCCACCATTTTGCTTTCAATGTCTTCTTGCATTTTTGCAGGTGAGTGGAAGGATGCCACTGGATACTATTGAGATGCACTCTCAGTTGCACTGAGTAGTTATTAAGTGATATCTGTCTGGCTCCTTAATGACATCTACTGAGCAATTTAAGGCACTGCAGGAATGATCTCACAAACACTTAAAAACTGTGCACCCAGAACACTACAACTGCCATGATCAAATTGAGTTGAGTGGACTTATAAATGTTAGGTAATAGGACTCTGGCTCCATTTTGAGAGAGTGGTAGTCATATGCTTTCTTATAAGATTTGTCTTGGGAAAGTATCTTGTTGATTTTCATTGGACCTCTGTTCACAAACTTTATTCATGCTGCGTCTTATATTACCAAATATGGCCTTCGGTCAACTATCTCCCCTCCCCTCCTCTTTCCTCTCCTCCTCTCCCTCTCTCTCCCTCTCTCTCCTCTCCTCTCCCTCTCCTCTCCTCTCCTCTCCTCTCCTCTCCTCTCCTCTCCTCTCCTCTCCTCTCTCCCCCTCCCTCCTCTCCCTCTCCCTCCTCTCCTCCCCTCCTCTCCCCTCTCCTCTCTCCTCTCCTCTCCCTCCTCTCTCCCCTCCCCTCCTCCTCCTCTCTCCCTCCTCTCCTTCCTCTCCTCCCCCTCCTCTCCTCCTTTCTCCCCCTCCTCTCCTCCCTCCTCTCCCCTCCTCTCCCCTCCTCTCCTCCCCTCCTTTCTCCCTCTTTTCTCCCCTCCTTTCTCCCTCCCTCCTTTCTCCCCTCCTCTGCTTTCTCCCCTCCTCTGCCAAGTTCATTTGGGTGTCCGTTGAGTGCCAGAATGATATAGAGCCCAGCTCATGGTCCCTGGCCAAACTCTGATGCTGTTCCTCTCCTCTCTTTTTCTTCCCTCTCCTGTCCCCTCTGCTATCCTCTCCTGTCTCCTCTCCTGTCCCCTCTCCTCTCCTCTCCTCTCCTCTCCCCTCTCCTCTCCTCTCCTGTCTCCTGCTCCTCTCCTGTCTCCTCTCCTCTCCTGTCCCTCTCCTCTCCTCTCCTCCCCTCTCCTCTCCTCTCCTCTCCTCTCCTCTCCTCTCCTCTCCTCTCCTCTCAGTTGCACTGAGTAGTTATTAAGTGATATCTGTCTGGCTCCTTAATGACATCTACTGAGCAATTTAAGGCACTGCAGGAATGATCTCACAAACACTTAAAAACTGTGCACCCAGAACACTACAACTGCCATGATCAAATTGAGTTGAGTGGACTTATAAATGTTAGGCAATAGGACTCTGGCTCCATTTTGAGAGTGGTAGTCATATGCTTTCTTATAAGATTTGTCTTGGGAAAGTATCTTGTTGATTTTCTTGATTTTCTTGTTGACCTCTGTTCACAAACTTTATTTATGCTGCGTCTTATATTACCAAATATGGCCTTCGGTCAACTTTCTACCCTCCCCTCCTTTCCTCCCCTCCCTCTCCTCTCTCCTCTCCTCTCCTCTCCTCTCCTCTCCTCTCCTCTCCTCTCCCCTCCTCTCCTCTCCTCTCCTCTCCTCTCCTCCTTTCCTCCCCTCCTTTCTCCCCCCTCCTCCTCTCCCCTCCTCTCCCCCTCCTCCTCTCCCCTCCTTTCTCCCCCTCCCTCCTCTCCTCCTCTCCCTCCCTCCTCTCCTCCTTCTCCCTCCCTCCTCTCCTCCTCTCTCCCCTCCCCTCCTCTCTCCCTCCCCTCCTCTCCTCTCTCCCCTCCCCCCTCTCCCTCCTCTCCCTCCCTCCTTCTCCCCTCCCCCTCCTTTCTCCCCTCCCTCCTTCCTCCCCTCCTCTCCTCTCTCCCCTCCCCTCCCCTCCTTTCTCCCCTCCTCCTTTCTCCCCTCCTCCCCTCTTCTCCCTCCTCTCCCCTCCTCTGCCAAGTTCATTTGGGTGTCCGTTGAGTGCCAGAATGATATAGAGCCCAGCTCATGGTCCCTGGCCAAACTCTGATGCTATTCCTCTCCTCTCTTTTTCTTCCCTCTCCTGTCCCCTCTCCCGTCTCCTCTCCTCTCCCCTCCTCTCGTCTCCTCTCCTCTCTTACTGCCACTGTCCTTACTGTGTGTCTGCCAGACACTATTCATGGACTTTACATCACCACAGTCCAGAGACACTGGGCCTGTGCATCTCTGTCTGTTCTGTTCCTTAGCCAAGGTCTCACGGCTCAGGAGAATCTTGTAATTGACACTCAAAACTTTCTCCTCGCGCCTCAGTTACACTATCCCTATAATGTATTCATAAACCTCTCTCTCTCTCTCCCCCAGTTACCAAGATGGCCGCTTTGAAAGATTTTTTGAAAGCTGATGATATTCAGAAGGCCCTTGAGGCAGTCAAAGGTGAGCAGAAGGTTTCACTGTTGAAAACCAAACCAAATCTTTAGAAAATAATATAATATACAGTGGGGAAAAAAAGTATTTAGTCAGCCACCAATTGTGCAAGTTCTCCCACTTAAAAAGATGAGAGAGGCCTGTAATTTTCATCATAGGTACACGTCAACTATGACAGACAAAATGAGGAAATAAAATCCAGAAAATCACATTGTAGGATTTTTAATGAATAAATTTGCAAATTATGGTGGAAAATAAGTATTTGGTCAATAACAAAAGTTTCTCAATACTTTGTTATATACCCTTTGTTGGCAATGACACAGGTCAAACGTTTTCTGTAAGTCTTCACAAGGTTTTCACACACTGTTGCTGGTATTTTGGCCCATTCCTCCATGCAGATCTCCTCTAGAGCAGTGATGTTTTGGGGCTGTCGCTGGGCAACACGGACTTTCAACTCCCTCCAAAGATTTTCTATGGGGTTGAGATCTGGAGACTGGCTAGGCCACTCCAGGACCTTGAAATGCTTCTTACGAAGCCACTCTTTCGTTGCCCGGGCGGTGTGTTTGGGATCATTGTCATGCTGAAAGACCCAGCCACGTTTCATCTTCAATGCCCTTGCTGATGGAAGGAGGTTTTCACTCAAAATCTCACAATACATGGCCCCATTCATTCTTTCCTTTACACGGATCAGTCGTCCTTGTCCCTTTGCAGAAAAAAAGCCCCAAAGCATGATGTTTCCACCCCCATGCTTCACAGTAGGTATGGTGTTCTTTGGATGCAACTCAGCATTCTTTGTCCTCCAAACACGATGAGTTGAGTTTTTAAAAGTTATATTTTGGTTTCATCTGACCATATGACATTCTCCCAATCCTCTTCTGGATCATCCAAATGCACTCTAGCTAACTTCAGACGGGCCTGGACATGTACTGGCTTAAGCAGGGGGACACGTCTGGCACTGCAGGATTTGAGTCCCTGGCGGCGTAGTGTGTTACTGATGGTAGGCTTTGTTACTTTGGTCCCAGCTCTCTGCAGGTCATTCACTAGGTCCCCCTGGGTGGTTCTGGGATTTTTGCTCACCGTTCTTGTGATCATTTTGACCCCACGGGGTGAGATCTTGCGTGGAGCCCCAGATCGAGGGGAGATTATCAGTGGTCTTGTATGTCTTCCATTTCCTAATAATTGCTTCCACAGTTGATTTCTTCAAACCAAGCTGCTTACCTATTGCAGATTCAGTGTTCCCAGCCTGGTGCAGGTCTACAATTTTGTTTCTGGTGTCCTTTGACAGCTCTTTGGTCTTGGCCATAGTGGAGTTTGGAGTGTGACTGTTTGAGGTTGTGGACAGGTGTCTTTTATACTGATAACAAGTTCAAACAGGTGCCATTAATACAGGTAACGAGTGGAGGACAGAGGAGCCTCTTAAAGAAGAAGTTACAGGTCTGTGAGAGCCAGAAATCTTGCTTGTTTGTAGGTGACCAAATACTTATTTTCCACCATAATTTGCAAATAAATTCATTAAAAATCCTACAATGTGATTTTATGAAAAAAAAATTCTCAATTTGTCTGTCATAGTTGACGTGTACCTATGATGAAAATTACAGGCCTCTCTCATCTTTTTAAGTGGGAGAACTTGCACAATTGGTGGCTGACTAAATAATGTTTTCCCCCACTGTATATCTCTCCCTTCTCTCCCGTCTCCTCCCTCCCTCCCCATCTCCTCCCTCCCTCCCCATCTCCTCCCTCCCTCCCTCTCCCCTTCTTTCCTCCCTGTCCGTGTGTGTGCGTGTGCGCGTGTCCGTGTGTGTGTGTGTGTACAGCGGAGGGTACCTTCGACCATAAGAAGTTCTTTGCTCTGGTGGGCCTGAAGGCCATGACTCCTGACAACGTCAAGAAGGTGTTCCAGGCTATTGATGCTGACCAGAGTGGATTCATTGAGGAGGAGGAGCTCAAGTAAGAGGAAGAGACACACAGACGGTGACACACACACACACTACAGACACACACACACTACAGACACACACCACTACAGACACACACCACTACAGACACACAAACACTCACAAACAGACATATGCACACACCAATTACAGACACAAAATGAGACACACACACACACACCAAAGACGCACATGGACAGGTGTGCACACACACATTCATCAGATGTGAATTTGTGGCTAATTTCCCATTTGCAAGCTAGCATACCATTTAGAATGCATGCCCAATATAGGGTTGCAAAATTCCGGTAACTTCGCCAAAATGCAGAGGTGTTCCAGAAATCCTGATTCGAAGATCCCTGACATCAGGAGAGAATAAGTGGAAAATCCGGGAATCGTCCAGACATGATTTCTGGAAAACCTAGAAATTGTGGGGAAAGTTACCAGAATTTCACAGTCCCAGCCAAAATAAAACATTTCTTCACGCTAAATCTCTGACCTCAGGTTCATACTGAAGGGTTTTTCTGAGGACGACAGTCACACACACACACACACATGCAGATCCTTAATCTTGACCCCTAACCTTTGACCCCTCTCTGACCTCAGGTTCGTACTGAAGGGTTTCGGTGAGGACGGCAGAGACACACACACACACTACAGATGTCGCTCCTTAATCTTGACCCCTAACCTTCGACCCCTCTCTTACCTCAGGTTCGTGCTGAAGAGTTTCGCTGAGGATGGCAGAGACCTGACCGACGCCGAGACCAAAGCATTCCTTAACGCCGCCGACAAGGACGGAGACGGAAAGATCGGCATTGACGGTGAGAGAGATGATAGGATGATAACAGAATGAAGTCATGACGTCATTCCTAGATAATCTTCATCTTCTCTTCCTCTTCTTCTCTTTTCCAGAGTTTGAAGTCTTGGTCCATGAGGTGTAAAGAACAACCCTCGTCTCCCCCTTTCTCCTCCCCTGTGAATTCCTGTTTTAACTACAATCTCCCACCTCTATGCCTCCCCCCCATCACCCAGAAAAGCACCATCCGGGTGAAGTTTCTCCTCGGTACAGATCTAGGATCAGCTTCCCCTTCCCCAATCCCAACCTTATCTACTAGAGTGGGGAAAATGTAAACTGACCCAAGATCAGCGTCTAGGCTACTTCACCCTACACCGCACCATGCAGGCCCAGTCTCTCTCAGTGAAACAGTACAGGAGACATCCACCAGGGAGAGGTAGAGAGGGGACACCCCAACAAGCACTACTGTATTTATTTGTACGTTTTTCTACCTTACCAACATACTGTATACGTGTCCTGTTTTGATTTGAAAACCTCACGACTGTCTCATTTTAAAAGAAAACCTTTACTGTAGATATAATGTACCAGAAACCATCCTTTTCCTCTCACCGTCTATAAACCCTATGTCACTTTACCCAAATGCCACCCTACTACCTTCATAGAGCACTTCTTCAAAAGAGTGACAAAAGGGAATAGGGTGCCATTATTTGGGGACGCACCCTGTACAACCTGTCTCTCATTCTTTATTTTTGCCTATTCACACATACTTGTACCCTCCTTCCCTCCCTCCCTCCATTCCTCCTTCCTCTCTCGTCTGGTAATGAGATGTATAAATAAAGAAGAGGTAGAGCTGTGAAGAGAGATACATGATTCAAATAAGAAATAATAAGGAATAAAACACCTTAAGTAAAATGACTTGATTTTATTTATAATTGTATTATTATTATTTATTTTATTATCAACTACATTGGACACTAACATACAGTAGAACAAGGAATCCACAAATGAGACAATTAATTTAGTTATTTTCACAATGAAAGTATCTATTTCACAATAAAAGCATCCTAGATAGATTTTCCAATCGTTTGCTAATTGTTCTATCGAAACACACAAACAATGTGACAGTGCTATTCTTAATCGCATAATAATACAAATAAATAAATATATTTTTACACTAATAGATCATCTACATAATTTATCTAAAAATAGACTCAATGTCAAACTCAAGGACGTAAGCTTTTCTTGACGTCTAAATCTCTGTGCTGATTGGTCAGTGGATCCTGGGTGCTGATCTGTCATTGGTGGTTGTTGGTTTAAGCTTCACTGTCGCAAAGGGATTGGTTCCCCTGCAACAGATCAGGTGACATGTAAACAACTAGCACTCAACACTAATGACAAACATCCCAGCAGGCGCACAAACACTGGCACACACAGACACACACAAACACACACAGACACACACACAGACACACACACTGAAACACACACAGGCACACACACTGACACACACACAGACACACACACACAGACACCCACACACAGACAGACACACACACAGACACACACACAGACACACACCTCCTACCTGGGAAAGAGTAGGTTTTCTCCAGAAGCTCCAAGGGGTGATAATGACTCCGCCTTCCTCTCCGGGAAAGTAGGCTGGATTGGTCGAAAGTCAGCTGACCCTCTCCGGAGCATTGTTGTTGGCTGAGGGGGTGGCGGCGGCGGAGGAGGAGGGGGCGGGAGCTCGCTATAGCCCTTCATGCTATTTGTTGTCATCACAATCTCTGGCTCCGCCCTCCTCTCAGGGAGGGGAGAGATTGGTCGGAAGTCGACGGAGGCCCTGCGAGTGGGTGTGGCAGGCGGCGCGACATCACCGTAGGCCTTTTCTGATTGGTCCATGGAGGTGTCAGAGGGATCCAATAGGTTGTTCATGCTGTGGCTCCTCAAGGAAGTGCCACTGGAGGGTCAAATGTCAGATATGACCACATTGATTAATTGATTGATTGATTGATTGATTGATTGACTGATTGATTGACATACCTGGACCCCAATAGGTTAGAGAACTCCTCAGTAGAAGCAACATAAGCTGCTGGGAACCAGCCCTGGCTGTTTGAACAACAGAGAGAGACCAGCAAACACAAAAATTGCCTAAATACTGTAACTGACAAGTTCCTAGATCATATCCACTGTTTTCCCAGCCAGCCACCCACCTACCCACATAGGAATGAATGAATGAAGGAACAAACAAACAGACAAACAAAGGAATGAATCATAATGGGCCTTGCTGCTATCCACTGTCCCCTACCGTAGGCTGCTATCCACTGTCCCCTACCGTAGGCTGTTATCCACTATCCCCTACCGTAGGCTGTTATCCACTGTCCCCTACCGTAGGCTGCTATCCACTGTCCCCTACCGTAGGCTGCTATCCACTGTCCCCCTAACGTAGGCTGCTATCCACTGTCCACTACCGTAGGCTGTTATCCACTGTCCCCTACCGTAGGCTGCTATCCACTGTCCCCTACCGTAGGCTGCTATCCACTGTCCCCCTACCGTAGGCTGCTATCCACTGTCCCCTACCGTAGGCTGTTATCCACTGTCCCCCTACCGTAGGCTGTTATCCACTATCCCCTACCGTAGGCTGCTATCCACTATCCCCCTACCATAGGCTGCTATCCACTGTCCCCTACCGTAGGCTGTTATCCACTGTCCCCCTACCGTAGGCTGTTATCCACTGTCCCCTACCGTAGGCTGTTATCCACTATCCCCCTACCGTAGGCTGTTATCCACTATCCCCTACCGTAGGCTGTTATCCACTATCCCCTACCGTAGGCTGTTATCCACTGTCCCCTACCGTAGGCTGCTATCCACTGTCCCCCTACCGTAGGCTGCTATCCACTGTCCCCTACCGTAGGCTGCTATCCACTGTCCCCTACCGTAGGCTGCTATCCACTGTCCCCTACCGTAGGCTGCTATCCACTGTCCCCTACCATAGGCTGTTATCCACTATCCCCCTACCGTAGGCTGTTATCCACTGTCCCCTACCGTAGGTTGCTATCCACTGTCCCCCTACCGTAGGCTGCTATCCACTGTCCCCCTACCGTAGGCTGTTATCCACTGTCCCCTACCGTAGGCTGTTATCCACTATCCCCTACCATAGGCTGCTATCCACTGTCCCCTACCGTAGGCTGTTATCCACTATCCCCCTACCGTAGGCTGTTATCCACTGTCCCCTACCGTAGGCTGTTATCCACTGTCCCCTACCGTAGGCTGTTATCCACTGTCCCCTACCGTAGGCTGTTATCCACTGTCCCCTACCGTAGGCTGTTATCCACTATCCCCTACCGTAGGCTGTTATCCACTATCCCCTACCGTAGGCTGCTATCCACTGTCCCCTACCGTAGGCTGCTATCCACTGTCCCCTACCGTAGGCTGCTATCCACTGTCCCCCTACCGTAGGCTGTTATCCACTGTCCCCTACCGTAGGCTGTTATCCACTGTCCCCCTACCGTAGGCTGTTATCCACTGTCCCCTACCGTAGGCTGTTATCCACTATCGTAGGCTGTTATCCATTATCCCCTACCGTAGGCTGCTATCCACTGTCCCCTACCGTAGTCTGTTATCCACTATCCCCCTACCGTAGGCTGTTATCCACTGACCCCTACCGTAGGCTGTTATCCATTGTCCCCTACCGTAGGCTGTTATCCACTGTCCCCCTACCGTAGGCTGTTATCCACTGTCCCCTACCATAGGCTGTTATCCACTGTCCCCTACCATAGGCTGTTATCCACTATCCCCCTACCATAGGCTGCTATCCACTGTCCCCCTACCGTAGGCTGCTATCCACTGTCCCCTACCGTAGGCTGTTATCCACTGTCCCCTACCGTAGGCTGTTATCCACTGTCCCCTACCGTAGGCTGTTATCCACTGTCCCCCTACCGTAGGCTGCTATCCACTGTCCCCTACCGTAGGCTGCTATCCACTGTCCCCTACCGTAGGCTGTTATCCACTATCCCCCTACCGTAGGCTGTTATCCACTGTCCCCTACCGTAGGCTGTTATCCACTATCCCCCTACCATAGGCTGTTATCCACTGTCCCCTACCGTAGGCTGTTATCCACTATCCCCCTACCGTAGGCTGCTATCCACTGTCCCCTACCGTAGGCTGTTATCCACTATCCCCCTACCGTAGGTTGCTATCCGTTCTCCCATACAGCCACCCATTCCTTGGCTCCTGGACCAACACGGTGACCATCTCTCCCTGGGTGAAGGGTAGGAGTTTGGGGTTGGAGGAGGGCGGGTGGGACACCAGGGCTCTCATGGTCCTACCCCCACCCAGACCCAGAGACTCACCCACTGAGGAGGAGCGGGATCGGCTGTGGAGGGGGGACGGGGCTGGGTGGAGGTAGGACCATAACACAACAAATGTAAGTAGTGTAATTTTAATTGACTAAATATAACCCTGTTCTTTGGGGGTGCAGTGTAGTCCTCCTACCTCTAGAGGGCACTCTCCCCAGGGCCTGCTGTTCTCTCCTGGCCCAAGACATGTCTCTGTCCTCATCTACTGTCTGCAGCAGAGAGCTCACTGAGCCACACAGCTGAGGAGAGAGGGAGACGGGGTAAGGTTGAATGGTTGGGTGGATGGGTCCTCTGTAGCTCAGCTGGTAGAGCACGGCGCTTGTAACGCCAAGGTAGTGGGTTCGATCCCCGGGACCACCCATACACAAAAATTTATGCACGCATGACTGTAAGTCGCTTTGGATAAAAGCGTCTGCTAAATGGCATATTATTATTATTATTATTGATGGGTGACGGATGGGTGGAATACTTGTCTCTAACCTGTGCCTCCTGGTCAGGGTGGGTGGGGGTACGGGGTCTGGATCCTCGTGTCTCGTTCACTTTCTCCTTCCATCCATCAGCCTTCTGCTGTAGGGAAGCCCCTGTCTGTGGGAGAGATGGGGACATTTCAGAACACTACCTGTGTGTGTTGGTTTCTAAAGGTTTCTGAAGTCCCCGTTTTGGACATAAACATGTCTGTGTGTGTGTACCTTGTTGATGAGGAAGAGCAGTGATTGTGTCAGTCCGCAGTGTTTCTCTGCCAGGAAGCGATACCTAATAATAACAATTGTCATCGTATTCATAATCATCATAATAGTGATAATAATAATTGTATTGGTAATGTATTAATAATTGTAAAGATTGACCTCCTCTCCTCCTCCTTCATAATGTCATGTTGACTCTGTCTCAGGTACTGCATGTACTCACTGTGCTCCTGGAGAACACACGCACGCATGCACGCACGCACAACCACAGTTACTGTATGGAATGTGGTAGTGTTAGACAGTGTCTGATCTAACTGTAAGAAGGAGGGTGTGTGTGTATGGTTGTCTGTGTCTGTGTGTGTGTGTGTACCAGTGAGTCTCTGAAGGCTCCTCTTCTCAGCTGTTTCTCTAGAGCTTCTGCCTGGTTCCTCACCTCCAGCTCATACACCCTGCGACTGCCCTATGGAGGAGATACAGGAGTGTGTGTTAGCACACACGTACACGTACAGACACACACACACTCTTGCCAGATACTCACGTCAATGTACTCCTCGTCCAACTTGACATTCTTCTCCATGGCTTGTAAAACTTCTACCTGGAACCATCGAAACTGAAGGGGAAGAATTACAACGTTACACCCTCGGGTGGAAGAAAAACAATGTTACACTCTATGGCAGTGGCCACACATAGGCTGTGGATGGAAACAGTGGCGTGGACATATTGTAAATAAACATAGATAAATAGGAGGTGTAAAGACACTAAGTAGGATCAGGAACATATAGACATAAATAATAATAATAATAATAATAATAATAATAATATGCCATTTAGCAGACGCTTTTATCCAAAGCGACTTACAGTCATGTGTGCATACATTTTTACGTATGGGTGGTCCCGGGGATCGAACCCACTACCCTGGCGTTACAAGCGCCATGCTCTACCAATTGAGCTACAGACGACCACAATTAAACAGATAAATAAAATAAATAATAATAAATAAATAATAAAAACAGATACTGACCACTCCCTCCATCTCAGCTGTGAGTCTTCTCTGCGTCTCAGATATCTGTACCAGGACATCTCCTGTGGAACACACAGACACACATTAGCATCCCCAATTAGCATTGATGACAGCATCTCATAGGGAATGAATGGGGCCGTGGATCAGACCTAGCAACCTAGCCTTATTAGCACTGACGATAGCATCTCATAGGGAACGAATGGGGCCGTGCGTCAGAGCTAGGCTAGCATGACAGCGTAGCTACAGCAGGTTAGTCAAGTGAGAAGGTCAGCGCAGCAGTGTGACCATGAAGAGAGGATTGGGTAACTGCTTTGAATTATAGATGACAGTCTTTCAGCCACACTCAATTCATTAGCTCAACTGGCATGCTGTGTGTGTGTGTGTGTGTGTGTGATTGATCAGTCCGTCCTTACCTCTCAGTAAAGCCTGTTCTTATTAATATTTATTGGCACCATCGGAGCTAGACTGTCCTTCCAAAAAAACAGAGTGCCAAGCCCAGTTTAAATGTAGACCTCTCTCATCTCACCCAGTATCGTAAAACACACCGCCTGCCACAACAACATCAAAGTTGCTCAAAGACGTTAAGAAGAATGAAGTTAAAGGTGACTCAGCAAAATGACGTTGCCATGAGCAGCACCGCAGATATTGAGATGAGCGAGATGCAAGACTCTCACACAGTATCTGTGCACGGCGTGGTAGCCAGGGCACCAAAACAGCAGAGAAGTTGATCCTTGCGCCTCAACTCTCTTAGCTGTTGCAGAAATTAACCCAATATGCGGTTTCCTTTTTGCATCTACATCACATCGTTAAGTCTACCTTTAATAGATCCCCAGTCTGTGTTTGGCCCATTGTAGCCTGCTGGTGCTACGGTACAGTACAGTACAGTACAGGACAGACAGACGTACAGACAGACACACTTACCAAGTGAGCGAGATGAGAGTGTGTGAAGGGCCTGTTCTCCCATCTTTGCTACAGCACTAAAGTAGGCCTCACTGGTAACAGCCAAGGCTGCAACCACACACACACACACACACACCTGTTAGCATTATTGCTATTAACTAACAAGCCTAATAATGACACATAACAAACCAAACCTTGTAATCATATCTTAACTGTCCCAACCAACCAATCAACCCTAATTGACCCAATAAGTAAAACACCTGTGGTGATGGACACCTGATACAGGCATAAATAGCCCAGTGGTTAGGTAACAGGCATAGAGGTAGAACGAGGCCTCTGGATGGACAGAACCCGTTTTAGCATGGACATTGCAGGCTTCCACCATTTGAAAGTCACAGAAGTTATCATGGCACAGATTCAAAGATGAGTCCTCGTTCTACCTCTATGGGCAACAGGCATTTCTTTACCATGTTACAACTACCTACTAACTTCTATCTCTATGGGCAACAGGCATCTCTTTACCATGTTACAACTACCTACTAACTTGCTGACCTGTGATAGATGCCTTGTACTGTTTTATCAGTCAGAGTTAGGTCTTTGACATCAATAATACGTTAGCCCAATTACATCTAGGGAACGTGTCAGAGAGGGATGACCCCCCCCCACACACACACACACACACGATGACACAAATGCATACTTATGTATCAACTTTCACACACACACCTTGGAAAGCATTGACATAGCTGTTTCCTAATGCAACTAGCGTCTGTAAGCCTGGGTTGAACTGTTCCATCAGGCTCTATGGAAGAGAACACAGAACAAACAAACATCTCATATTGGCCAATACTTACTACTATGCCCTGTGTTTAGTCAGGCCTACAAGTGGTTGTATATTGAAGGTTAAACGTTACAGGAAGATATTTTGAATAGTTTTAGCAACATTTTCCCCCCATATACGCTCATTTTGAATATTATTGGAGTGTGAAAGATAGGGGTAGCTTATTGCCAATACGCTCTTTATTTATAACAATATTGGCAATAATCTACCCCCATAGCACTACCCTACCATAAAGGGTATACTTACTGTGTACACAGACAATGTAGACCTATGTAACTGGTCACTGTTAGCCCCCGACATAGTAACAGCTTCGTGTTCCACAAAACAAAAGAAAAACTGTATAATAACAAATGAGGAAAAATAAATAAAGTCTTATAAACTATTCTCTTTAAACTCCAGAGTACTAGTTGAAAGTTTCAATAAAGAAATAAATGACAGTTGGTAGTAGTTGCTAGTAGGTTAGCTAGGTACTAATCAGCGTATTCCGTTACAGGCCTCTTCTTTTGATAGTGAAAGTCACCTTGGAGACTATCCCGCTCCTCGTTCTCCGTTGTCGTTGTTCCCTCGTTCTTTCTGCCACCTATTACACCCTGTTGTGATAGAGTGATAGCTCTCTCTCTCTCGCATTCGTTAATGAGCCTCTTCATCCCTCCACCATAAGCCAGTTTTACAGAGAGAAGGAGAAAAAATGGACACCGATACGGCCGGGGCAGCTGAATTATAGATGGAGGAAAGGAAAGGATGGATGGAAACGTCACCTGTTGAAACTAAGCCACCACCACAGGGAGGGACGTAGGTAGGTAGGCTCACACTCGGGGAACTACATGTAGTATTAGATTAAGGTAATAATAGTAACACATTTGTAGAGCACATTTCCTGTGCATGAGGTAAGACAAAACAAAAAAGACAACGATACATCAAAATGTAGAAAAACATCACACTACCTGCAGGCTTAGCTGCCGAGATGGGCCTTTTATTTTACAGCTCTGTGTTTAGCAAGTTGTTACTTAGAAATACCTTGTTCAAATGGTCATTACCTAATCATTGCATTGTAATAACACATTAAAAATCAATGATTCAGTTCCATAGGTTAATATTTTATTCATATGTTCACTTCATCATCAATAATAAAGTCAATACAAACCAGTACATTATAGGATATTAATACAAAAAACAAGTGGTGAAGTCTGTGTCTGAATGCCATCCTATTCACTAGGTAGACTACTTTTGACCAGAGCGCCATTTCAGACACAGACAAATAGTGCAGATAGATTGTGTCACAACCTGTTGAGAAGGGGTTATTCACGTAATGTGGGATGTATTCAGTCCGTCCAGATGAGAAGGGGTTATTCACGTAATGTGGGATGTATTCAGTCCGTCCAGATGAGAAGGGGTTATTCACGTAATGTGGGATGTATTCAGTCCGTCCAGATGAGAAGGGGTTATTCACGTAATGTGGGATGTATTCAGTCCGTCCAGATGAGAAGGGGTTATTCACGTAATGTGGGATGTATTCAGTCCGTCCAGATGAGAAGGGGTTATTCACGTAATGTGGGATGTATTCAGTCCGTCCAGATGAGAAGGGGTTATTCACGTAATGTGGGATGTATTCAGTCCGTCCAGATGAGAAGGGGTTATTCACGTCATGTGGGATGTATTCAGTCCGTCCAGTTGAGAAGGGGGTTATTCACGTAATGTGGGATGTATTCAGTCTGTCCAGTTGAGAAAGGGGTTATTCACGTAATGTGGGATGTATTCAGTCCGTCCAGTTGAGAAGGGGTTATTCACGTCATGTGGGATGTATTCAGTCCGTCCAGTTGAGAAGGGGTTATTCACGTAATGTGGGATGTATTCAGTCCGTCCAGTTGAGAAAGGGGTTATTCACGTCATGTGGGATGTATTCAGTCTGTCCAGTTGAGAAGGGTTATTCACGTCATGTGGGATGTATTCAGTCCGTCCAGTTGAGAAGGGGTTATTCACGTCATGTGGGATGTATTCAGTCCGTCCAGTTGAGAAGGGGTTATTCACGTCATGTGGGATGTATTCAGTCCGTCCAGTTGAGAAGGGGTTATTCACGTCATGTGGGATGTATTCAGTCCGTCCAGTTGAGAAGGAGTTATTCACGTAATGTGGGATGTATTCAGTCCGTCCAGTTGAGAAGGAGTTATTCACGTAATGTGGGATGTATTCAGTCCGTCCAGTTGAAAGAGTTATGGTTTGAGAGCTTAAGACAGCAAGAAGGCAGAAATGATAGGGGACAACAGTAGTTACAGGAGATAGTGGGTGGACTGGTGGATTCATATCATTTACATGACTGCATGATGCAATTAATGACATAAAAATAAAAATAAATTGTAAATATGATTATCTTAAGGATTAGCTCAATAAATACAATGTCAGTAGATGTCAAGATGAGGTCAATTGTACATACCTTTTTCCAGTCTGTTAGCATTTCAGAATATATTTTTTAATATGACACTTTGTCAGTCTCAGTACAGTTGTGCAAAAGCTGAATCTTCCTTTCCCCAGGTTTTTACTTTGACTGCATTCGTCTGTGAGGAAGAATTAACGCTCTTAGGACAAACATTCAGTCTCCAGTACAGATTGAAAGAGAAGAAACATCACTCCCTCTACTTTTATCTTCCTGTATGTCTCTCTCTCTCTCTCTCTCTCCTCTTTACCTCTCCCCCTCTCTCAGACAAACCATCAGGTGATGGACGTTCAAGAACGTTTTCATCTTCCTTCTCGCCCTCTCAGTAGCCGTTGAGTTAGACGGGGCGTAATCATTAGTCCAGACAGTTGCAAAACGTTCAATTTTGCAAAAAAAATTTGAGTTTCTATTGGACAAATTAGTAGGTAGGTCTTGGTAGGTCGTTCCCCGTTTCGTTCCATTTGCTTCCGTTTACAAAACGTTTTGCAACAGAATCGGCATAATGAATAACCCCGGTGTGCCAGTAGTTGTGCGTTCTCCCTCTGTTCATAGAGGTCCATCTGGGTCTCCCATAGCATGCCTCCATCCCCCTGCCCCTCCTCTTTCTCTCAGTAGCCGTTGAGTAGTTGCTGTGCCAGGAGCTGGACGTTCTCCCTCTGTTCGTAGAGGTACATCTGGGTCTCCCACAGCATGTCCACCAGCACGGCGTCACTCACCTCATCCAGCATCACCTCCTGGGAGAGCTGGGGGCTCAGTCTGGGGGGAGAGGTGAAGGAGGATGGGAGGAGGAGGATGGTGTAATGAGAGAGGGATGGGAAGGAGAGAGAGAGAGAGAGCTGGCTAGTTCAACAAGCGCACACACACACACCATACATTCACACAACATGTTTTTAACCCTTTACACTTGTGGGAAATATATATGGATAGGGCCAACTTGAAATGTTTTTTACAGAATAAATATGAAATGCATAACCATGGAAGCAATTGAAAGAGAACAGTTGAGATTATGGGAAAATTATTAGACCAAAAGGTGAGGACAACAGTTTACCTGACACAAGACTGAATCCAAACACTTGATTTGATGTGCATTTTACTTTCTTTTTTTTTATTGCCCAATAAGCGGGAGGGATGGGGGCAACTTCCTGTTGCACGCGGTGCTCAAGTTCAGAACGGCTGTCAGTCCAAATCCATACAGAGCTGTGAAGCGGAGACCCTGAGCTCTGATGTCATGTATATAGTGCTACTGTACAGCCACTACGTTCCAATGTAGGCGCTTATTAGTGCCCAAATCTACCATTTTCAACCAGTTTACAGGTACGAGTGTAAAGGGTTAAAACGTTCACTTTCCAATGTACAACAGAGACACAGACACTACAGTGTACAAAACATTAGGAACACCTTCCTAATATTGAGTTAAACCCCCTTTTGCCCTCAGAACAGCCACAATTTGTTGGGGCATGGACTCTATAAGGTGTCGAAAGCGTTCCACAGGGATGCTGCGGAGCGTGAAAAACCCTGCAGCGTTGCAGTTCTTGACACACTCAAACTGGTGCGCCTGGCACCTATTACCATACCCCGGTCAAAGGCAATTAAATATTTTGTCTTGCCCATTCACCCTCTGAAAGGCACACATACACAATCCATGTCTCAATTGTCTCAAGGCTTAAAAATCCGTCTTTAACCTGTCTCCTCCCCTTCATCTACACTGATTGAAGTGGATTTAACAAGTGACATCAATAAAGGATCATAGATTTCTCCTGGATTCACCTGGTCAGTCTACGTCATGGAAAGAGCAGGTGTTCTTAATGTTTTGTCCACTCAGTGTATACGAGTAGGATTATTGGTGCCATAAGAACACTATTCACACTAGTATCGTAAACAGAATCAGTATGATAAGCCCAGTGTCAGACTGACCTGTGGTAGATCGTATCAGTCATCTCACACCAAGACCTGGCCCTGTCCACAGCACAACCATCAGAGTCTGTACACTGACAGAGAGAAGAGGAGAAGAGACCGATGAAATCAATGGATGTTATAGATGAGTAATACAATAACGGGGACCTCTTCATACAGGGATGACTTAAGGATGGAAATTAGTTTCAGAGCTGAAATGTTGAATGAAAATGTGAAAATTGTAATATTGATTACTATCAACTATTAGGGTCACCTAACGTTTCAATAATTCAAACATTTAACTAAACAGTATGCAGGATAACGGTCACTCACAATAAATCAAATCAACCAATCATTAAAACCAACTCACGCAGTCCACCAGCATTTTGCCCAGTTCCTTGGCTCCTACAAAGCTCTTGGCCAGTTCCAGAGGGTTGGAGGGTCTGAACACGTCTACAGAATTCACAACTACCTGGGGAGGCTTACCTGTCCCAATAAATATCATAATATACACATACATATTATGATTTCTACATATTATAATATACCAATATAAAGCTCTTACCTGTCCCAATAAATATCATAATATACACATACATATTATGATTTCTACATATTATAATATACCAATATAAAGCTCTTACCTGTCCCAATAAATATCATAATATACACATACATATTATGATTTCTACATATTATAATATACCAATATAAAGCTCTTACCTGTCCCTAAAGAAACCACCACACCTAGACGCTGCACCTCTGAGCCACGCCCCTAAAGGTACAAATAAACAGATACAGAGACGGAGGGGAAGAGAGAGAGAGTGCGAGAGAGAGATTAAACAAAAGGAACATTTCAGATGAAACTTCTTAGAGCCACACACACACACACACCTCTGCCTTCAGGGATTTGTTGTATTGGTGGATCTCAGTCATGGCATCCAGTGTCGGGTTATTGGCCAGCAGCCCTCCGTCCAGAAACCGCCCCATTGGTCGGAAGTAGGTGGGGGCGGCGCCACTGGAACGGGCGGCTCTCCACACGACCTGCTCTGATAGGACGAGAGGGAAAGAGGGTTGGGGCTAAGCATCAATCAACCAATCAGACAAAATCATGATCAACGATGAAAAAAAGTTATAAACTGAAATTGGTGAGGTGTGAGAGCAGATTCACCAAGCATCTTCACTGTGACCCTTTCACCTCCACACACTCACACTCGCGCTGTCACACACACTCAGAGAGAACACACACCTTGGTCTGTCACCTTCCTATGTTTTTTAGCAGGTTCCTGAGTGTATCCAACTATCAACACATCCTCATCCTCCCATCCTGAAACAACAACACACACACACTCATACCACCACCACAGGGAAACAACTGGCCCTGACACACACAGTCCAAACAACACCGACATTCAGACCACAGGTCGATCGTTATCAATCAAATGTATTTATAAAGCCCTTTTTACATCAGCAGATGTCACAAAGTGCTGATACAGAAACCTAGCCTAAAACTCCAAACAACAAGCAATGCAGATGTAGAAGCACGGTGGCTAGGAAAAACTCCTTAGAAAGGCAGGAACCTAGGAAAAACCTAGAGAGGAACCAGGCTCTGAGGGGTGGCCAGTCCTCTTCTGGCTGTACCGGGTGGAGATTAGAAGAGTACATGGCCATTATCACTTCATACACCCTGAGGTAGAACACAAACACAGCCCCCCCCACCCACCACACGCTCACACTCTCTCACATTCGTACTCTGTTACCTTGTGGTATGGTGAGGGGTAGGAAGGTGGCTGTGACAGCGTAGGGGCGTTCTCTGGGCAGGGAGGGGGGGTCGTAGTTCCTAAAGAGATGGAGCTCTCCTGGATGTCTGTCTGCCAGCACACTGGTCACCATCACCCTGGGGACAGAGACAGAAACACACAGACACAGACACAGAGACACACACACAGAGACAGAGAAACACACACAGAGACAGAGACACACAGACAGAGACAGACAGAGACACACAGACAGAGACAGCGAGACAAAGGATACTTCAGGATGAGAGAAAACTTACATTCATAGCCAGTGAATATAACATTTTAGCAAATTAAATATTGTTAGTATTACAGCAGCACCCCGAATTGACCAATCAGACAAAGACGGAATGTCTCCATGGTTACCTGGGGTGTCGTACGTCTGTCATCATGGTGTTCTCTCCGAACTCTTTCTTCAGGAAGTCCTCCAGAGGGGCCGACTCGTAGGGTCGCGACCCCTTGAACACCTGCTCCTTCATACGGAAGTAGAGGCATCGCAGATACTCCATATCCTTACCTAGAGAGAGGGGAGAGGGGGAGAGAGAGGGGGGAGAGAGAGGGAGAAAGAGAGATTTACTCCATATCCTTACCTGGAAAGGTACGACAGAATCTCACAAACAAACACTTTCAAATGTTGAAAAGGTCTACGGTTCAAGGCTGCTCTTTAAGAAGTTAGGGACAACTTTGTATGAAAAAAAAAAACAATCCATTAAAATATTGAGGACCACATCAATTATATAACACCATTTCAGTTTCTCTGCACACAGACACACTCATAATTACCCCCTACACACACACACACACACACACAGTAACAGCTCACCATGGATGATAGCCAGGGCCAGTATACCCCCTGTGCTGGTCCCAGAAACCCAGTCAAAGAGTTCCTTGATGGGCCTGCCTGCCTCTCTCTCCAGGGCGATTAACAACTGGATCAGAACCAAGCCTTTAATGCCCCCTCCATCCAGGCACAGCAGTCTGTCTATCCTAGAGGAGGAGAGGAGGCAATTAGAGTGACTCTTACACAGCAGTCTATCTATCCTAGAGGAGGCAATTAGAGTGACTCTTACACAGCAGTTTAACACACAAGAGAAAGAGGAACAATCCATTCAGACAATATATAAGTCATTTGTCTATATTGTATGCTTGACTATTAATTCAAACTGGTGTAAATCAATCAACCAACCAACCAATCACACATTTGAACCGATCAGCAGTACTTTGAATTAAGAAAAAATATGATATAAATCTCAAAATAATCTTCTCATAAATAAAATACTCCCACAGAAACGTACTTCCTGCTTCCCGTTTTGAACCCGTCCACTTCCTCCCGGCCGCGACTCATCGCTCCCACCGCCGCCGCAACGTGCATGATGTCCTCGAACCCTATTGGCCAATCACAGACAAGGACCCAGGTCTAATCAACCAATAGGAGCACAGAGTGGAACGGAAGAGACAGGGACAGAGAAAAGGGGAAGAGCCTGGGAGTGAGCGGAGTGATGAGGGAGAGGAGGCAGGGAAGGATAGCATAGAGAGAAGAGAGGGGAGAGGTAACGGCATTCAAAATGGAGGGAGAGAAGAGAGGGAGGAATAAAAACATGGAGAGATAGTAGAGGGGGAAGGATGAATTAAAAACAAAGCAGATGAATGTTCGAAGGGACTCATGAAAATAAAATAAAAGTAAGGGAGGAAAAAGAAAGAAAGAAAAGCCTTTTCAAATGGAAGGAGGCGGGAGCTTTACCTATGCCTGGTGACGAAGTAGCCTTCTTGGGGGGAGGATGGGAGTTGAGGGGGGAGGAGGAGGGTGGGGCGCACCGCTGAACCCCTACACTACACAGCATGTCCAGTAGCACCTTTCTGTTGGAGCCTTGAGTCAACCAACACACCAAGCCAGGGGGTTAGAGACATGCACACACACAACACACAATTACAGGCAGGAAAGAGATAGAGAGAAAGGGAGAGGGGAGAAAGAGAGGTAGATAGGTGGTAGAGAGAGAGAGAGAGAGAGAGAGAGAGAGAGAGAGGGGTAGAATGGGAGAGGGAATGAGAGAGATCGTGAAAGAGTAAGTAGCAAGACAGGGAGAGGGGGATAGAGAGAGAAAGAGTTGAGACAGAGAGAGAAGGTATGGAGAGCAGGAGATAGAGTGAAAGAGTGGGAAGAGAGCGAGAGAGAAATTAGCTGATGACACAGAGAGAGAGGAGTGGTAAAAATATCCTACAGGCATTCACACTGACACACAAACAATCACACATGCAGATTTGAACAACACGCACGGTTTCCATAGATCACATATTTTTTTGTATCGAGATATTATCAATCAATTAGTCAATCAATAAAAACGATAAACGTATAACCATGGAAACCACAACAAACAGAGGGGTTGATTGACATGGACAACAACTGAAAAAAATACAGATATTAACACCAGGCGACAGGTTTGATAGGACGTAGCTAGCTTGCAATACGACCTGGCTAGCTAAAATCCCTGCTTGCTCACGTTAGTTAGCTAGCTTGTTTCAACTCTGACTTTCAAGCTAACGTTAGCTAGCTTGAATTCGAGGGCTGACTGTTCTCATAAACGTTTATTGTGTAATGCAAAAATAAATGAAGGATCCAACTATGTTGGTAATTTGTCTCATGTCTCACTACTGCAGTAGGCTACTGATTGTCCGTGTGCTAGCTAAGAGCAACAAACCCACACAAGCTAAACGTGAGAGCATCCAGCACTGATTAGCTTCTCATTAGCTAGCTTACATTAGCTATATTAATGCTATAAACCACTATGTTTACTGTTAATGTTTTGAAATAACATTATATATTTCTTTGATTGTATATACGTAGTATTAGCAAGCTCTTTGGCAGCAAGCTTTTTTAGCTATGATATTTAGCTACCTCGCTAGCTTTACAAGCGTTAGCTTAGCTAGCTACCTGTCTCAGGCTGCTGGCTTCCTAAGTGGTGGCTGACAAATCAAGTGTTGGTGAAAAAACCCTGTAAACAGTAATTCCCTGAAAGTCCCCCGCAATTTGACCCACCCTCAAGCAAAAGGCCTATGATCATTGAAACACATTCGAAACAGCTGATTAATCAATGTATCGAGCAATGAGTAGAGTTCACATTATCAATTAATAAAATATACTGTAGTTAATGTTATATTAATGTTCACACAGCCCTAACATATGCATGCTATATCATCCACAATAACACATGCATTTGAATTCATTAATATCCATATCAACGTTAGATTGTTGTTGTGTTATGATTGATTCTTGTGCTGTCACCGTTTTATAAGGCACCAAGGAACTAACACTCCTCTACTTTTCTCATTCATTCATCCATTCTTTCTTTCCCTTTGCTCACTATCCATCCATCCACCTACTCTACTCCCTTCTCCCTCTCTCTCTCTCTCTCTCCCCCCCTATCCCTCTCACCTTTACTAGTGCGTGCTGCTATCAATCCGGGGGTCTCTCCCTCTCCCCCCACCCTCCCTCCTCCTTCCTTCTCACCTTTACTAGTGCGTGCTGCTATCAGTCCGGGAGTCTCTCCCAGGTCATTGTGTATCTCCACGTCGGCTCCAAACACGATCAGAGCCTTGATCAGTTCCATGTGGTCCATCTGTAAGGAGAGATACAGCAGAGGTCAGGGGTCAGAGAGTAATGGTCACGGGAAGGAGGGGTCATAGAGAAAAACAAGGGGAAGGGACCATGTAATGTCCAAAATCTAAATCTAGACCGTACCCCTAATCATTTCCGTCTAACCCTAGTTTCGTACCCCTAATAATTTCTGTCTAATCGTAGACCGCACCCCTAATCATTTCTGTCTAATCGTAGACCGCACCCCTAATCATTTCTGGTACTGTTGAGGGGATTCAGATAGTAATATGTTATATAAAGAGGAAGGTTAGCGAAGCATTAAGTCCCACCGTGTGCAACACACACACAAATACACTCCCCTCCCTACCTTCATGGCCAGCTGCAGGGCCGTGTTTCCCATATGTGTGTGAGACACACACACACACACACACACACACACTACCTTCATAGCCAGATGCAGGGCTGTGTTCCCATCCTGGCCCTTGAGGTTGGGTTCCCCCCCGTGTGTCAGCAGCACCATGGAAGCATCGAAGCGCCCCCTCCTGGTCAGGACGTGTAGTGGACTCTCCCCTGTCTTACTGAGGTAGTTCACCAAGCAACCTCGCTCCAGTAGCGTACGACACATCTAGAGAGAGAGGGGAGAAGGAGGGGAGAGAAGAATTGAGGGGTGGAGGTGGGAGGAGTGGGGTAGAGGAAGGGAGGGAGGGAGCATGATAGTGCAGCCATGTTTAACAGACTTTTATATAATATCTGTTTGTCCATAACTTGATGAATAGAAACAAGTAGGTACTTCAGGTTTAAGTACGTTTTTTAACTAGCAACAGTAATAAACATGTCGTCCCCCACAGAATGATGCAGCGCCACCTTGGGCCACTCAGTGTATTTTTGTAAAATGTCGGATCTCCATAGCAAAATGCATTCACCCAAGTTTAATGTTTCTCATGAGGAGAAGCATATACAAAATGTCATGACTGTAGCTCAACGGGACAGGAGACATGCTTGTTCAAAGTTTGTCATTTCAGTTGATTACTTTATCGCCCCCCTTGGCCCAATCAGTGCAATTTTGTAAATGCCGGATCTCTATGGCAAGACGCATCATTCACCCAAGTATCGTAAAAAAAAAAATCTGGCCAGTGGTTTCTGTTAGGAAAATGGCGCCGGACAACATGACCGGCAAGATTTTAATTTACCGGACATTTGAGAAATATACCGGACCCATTACTGGTAACCCATTAGGGCGTCCACTCACGGTGCTCAGAATGACAGAAATCACATTTAGATTATGGTAATTCATCGTTACAGAACATGCAACTCCTGTAATGCCAATAAAACATAATTTGCCAAAATGCAATTTGCGGGAAAACACTAGGATGGGTTGCTAATATGACTAGGATTGTGCCTTTGGCCTCTGGACAATGAAATAACATTGATTTGAAAACCAATAGAACAGGAAAGAAATGCTGGTTTCAATGGCATATGGGGAAGTCTTTATAAAATAATTGCTTCCACAATTCTATGGTCGGATTTCGGCTATGCTACTTTGAAGCAAGGTAAGTCATGCCTTATAATATGAAGTAAAATGTTCAGGTTTCAAACAATTAAGTATTTTCAAAATGCATATTGCCTCCAGCTCACATTGCAAAGTGGTGATAGCCTCCCTAACGTTGATTATGCACTTGAATGGCGTATGGGAGGCGCATTTAAATTACCAGTTGAGAAATAAAAATAGTAGCTATTAATTTGATCTGTATTTCATTTTTTATCGTGGTAATCAAAACTGTTAACACACAATTGCATTTAGAATGACTGGGCTTATAAGGGCAAGTTTCACTCCAGCAGAACTGAGCTGTTTGAGATACTGTAGTAGCAGCTCTCACGCTGTCTGACAGGTGATATTCCGCTCAAACCAAGCTCTGTATGCTGTACACGTGTGATCAATAAGATGCATGACAACTAACGAAAGAACACATATACGCCAATTTAATTCCCCAAAATTATAAAAAATTAACTATAGATGGACAATTTGGCCAGCAACGTATTTATTTATGGCTTTTTCTTGTTTTAAATCGTCCAAAAGCCAGAAAATGGAAACCCTGGTACGCATGTTAGTACGTAATAACGGATAGCGACCGATCCAAAGTTCCTCACCCCCCTCTCCGATTTTATCGTGGGGGGGGGGGACGGGCAATTAAAATATTTTATCACAATTCATTTCGGGTGAAAAAGTGCAACTGTAATTCTAAAGTGCTCCCCTCTACCTCTGCAGTCTTGCACCAGTGTAAGGGGGTTCCTCCATAGACGGCATCTTCTGCCTGTAGCTGAGATGGGTCTGCATTCAGGACAGCCTCAGCACAACTAGAGAGAGACCGAGAGAGAGAGAAGGAGGGAGAAGGAGAGAGAGGGAGGGAGAAGGAGAGAGAGGGAGGGAGGAGGGAGAGAGCGAGAAAGGGGGGAGAAGAAAAGAGAGAAAAAGGGGGGAGGGGGGGTAGAAGGAGCGAGAGGGAGAAGGAGAGCGAGGAAGAAGGAGAGAGTGTGAGAGAATTGTAAACAATGTAGTGGAATCTTGTTTCACCCATCTATCTATCTATCTATCTATCCCCTTCACATCTGAAACACAGCGGGAAAGACAGGAGCTAGGGGGCAATCTCCTCTCAACACTCTGCTACCAATCAGTGTTCTCCATTCTCTCTTAGCTTAATGAAAGAGCCGATCAGCATTCATCACCTTTTTCTCTTAGCCAATCAGTGCTCTCACCCCTTCTCACTGTACTTCATGGCGGCGTGGACTGGGTAGCCACTGCCCCCAATGATGTCACAGCGAGCTCCGCCCCCCAGGAGGGCATTCACAGCCTCTACCCTCCCGAGGCGACAAGCAACATGGAGGGGCGTCTCCCCCGCCCCGTTCAGCTCATTCACCCCCGCACACATCCTACTGCACAGCGCCTAGAGGCAGGAGAGAGGAGGAGAGAGGGGGGGTGGAGAGGAGGAGAGAGGGGGGTGGAGAGGAGGGGGGAGGGGATGAGACCAAAAGCAGATACATTTGAATAGGGACCTTGCTGTACATTAGACATTTGAATAGGGACCTTGCTGTACATTAGACATTTGAATAGGGACCTTGCTGTACATTAGACATTTGAATAGGGACCTTGCTGTACATTAGACATTTTAATTGCAATGTATACGTTTCTGATGAAGGCCATCAATATACAGTACCAGTCAAAAGTTTGGACACACCTACTCATTCAAGGGTTTTTCTTTATTTTTACTATTTTCTACATCAAAACTATGAAATAACACATACAGTTGAAGTCGGAAGTTTACATACACTTAGGTTAGAGTCATTAAAACTTGTTTTTCAACCACTACACACATTTCTTGTTAACAAACTATAGTTTTGGCAAGTCGGTTAGGACATCTACTTTGTGCATGACACAAGTAATTTTTCCAACAATTGTTTACAGACAGATTATTTCACTTATAATTCACTGTATCACAATTCCAGTGGGTCAGATGTTTCCATACACTTAGTTGACTGTGCCTTTAACAATTCCAGAAAATGATGTCATGGCTTTAGAAGCTTCTGATAGGCTAATTGACATCATTTGAGTCAATTGGCGGTGTACCTGTGGATGTATTCAAGGCCTACCTTCAAACTCAGTGCCTCTTTGCTTGACATCATGGGAAAATCAAAATAAATAAGCCAGGACCTCAGAAAAAGATAATAGACCTCCACAAGTCTGGTTCATCCTTGGGAGCAATTTCCAAACACCTGAAGGTACCACGTTCATCAGTACAAACAATAGTACACAAGTATAAACACCATGGGACCACGCAGCCGTCATACCGCTCAGGAAGGAGACGCGTTCTGTCTCCTAGAGATGAACGTACTTTGGTGCGAAAAGTGCAAATCAATCCCAGAACAACAGCAAAGGACCTTGTGAATATGCTGACGGAAACAGGTACAAAAGTATCTATATCCACAGTAAAACAAGTCCTATATCGACATAACCTGAAAGGCCGCTCAGCAAGGAAGAAGCCACTGCTCCAAAACCGGCATAAAAAAGCCAGACTACGGTTTGCAACTGCACATGGGGACAAAGACCGTACTTTTTGGAGAAATGTCCTCTGATCTGATGAAACAGAAATGGAACTGTTTGAACATAATGACCATCCTTATGTTTGGAGGAAAAAGGGGTTGGCTTGCAAGCCGAAGAACATCATTCCAACTGTGAAGCACGGGGTGTCACGCTCTGGCTCCGGGACTCTGTAATTTGAGCCAGGGTGTGTTCATTCGTTGGGTGTATTTCTATGTTTGTATTTCTGTTGGGTTTATTTCTAGGTTTGGTCAATGACTCCCAATCGGAGGTAACGAGTGTCAGCTGTCGGCTCGTTATCTCTGATTGGGAGCCATATTTAATCTGTATGTTTCCTGTGGGTGTTGTGGGTTTTTGTTCCTTGTCAGTCATTGTAACGGAGGACTTCACGTTTCGTCATTGTTTGTTGTTTTCGTGTTTCGGCTTTAATTTAATAAAGTCATGTTCACCTTCAACGCTGCGCATTGGTCCTCCTCATTAGACGATCGTGACGGAAAAACCCACCAAGATGGGACCAAGCAGCGTGTCCAGGAGCCATCGCCGGGGAGATCCCTCACAGATCTCCTTCGCCTCCTGGACTGGGTCAAGCCGAGTGAGGAAGAGAGGGGCTTGACATTATGGCAGAAGGGCGAGAAGCTGGCGAGGGACATGGAGACCTGGGCCACGGGTAGGAGAGACGCCCCGAAAATTTTAGGGGGGGGCTCACGACGGCGGACCAGCAGGAGGCCGCGATAGAGCGGTCCAGTGGGTTGCCGGAGAAGGCCGCCGGGTTACGGGGGCCACTGGTCAAAGAGGGGATGGAGGAAGTAGAGGCACGGCGAGAGGTACTGGCGTGTGTTGCCAGTCCGGTCCGGCCCGTTCCTGCTCCCCGCACCAAGTCTGTGGTGCGTGTCGTCAGCCCTGTCCGGCCCGGTTCCGCTCTCCGCACCAAGTCAGGGGTGCGCTTCGTCAGCCCGGTCCGGCCCATTCCTGCTCCCCGCGCCAAGGCAGTGGTGCGCGTCGTCAGCCTGGTAAGGCCCGTTCGTCCTCCACGCACCAAGCCAGGGGCGCGTGTCGTCAGTCCGGCTCCGGCCAGCGGGGCTAGACAGGACCAGGGGTACTTTGGGGGGTGGGAGAGGAGGTGGGGATCAAGGCCAGAGCCAGAGCCACCGCCGAGGAGGTATGCCCACCCAGCCCTCCCTTGTTTAGCCCGTATTGAGGCGCGGTACTGTCACGCTCTGGCTCCGGGACTCTGTAATTTGAGCCAGGGTGTGTTCATTCGTTGGGTGTATTTCTATGTTTGTATTTCTGTTGGGTTTATTTCTAGGTTTGGTCAATGACTCCCAATCGGAGGTAACGAGTGTCAGCTGTCGGCTCGTTATCTCTGATTGGGAGCCATATTTAATCTGTATGTTTCCTGTGGGTGTTGTGGGTTTTTGTTCCTTGTCAGTCATTGTAACGGAGGACTTCACGTTTCGTCATTGTTTGTTGTTTTCGTGTTTCGGCTTTAATTTAATAAAGTCATGTTCACCTTCAACGCTGCGTATTGGTCCTCCTCATTAGACGATCGTGACACGGGGGTGGCAGCATCATGCTGTGGGGGTGCTTTGCTGCAGGAGGGACTGGTGCACTTCACAAAATAGATGGCATCATGAGGAAGGAAAATTATGTGGATATATTGAAGCAACATCTCAAGACATCAGTCAGGAAGTTAAAGCTTGGTCGCAAATGGGTCTTCCAAATGGACAACGACCCCAAGCATACTTCCAAAGTTGTGTCAAAATGGCTTAAGGACAACAAAGTCAAAGTATTGGAGTGGCCATCACAAAGCCCTGACCTCAATCTTATAGAACATTTGTGGGCAGAACTGAAAAAGTGTGTGCGAGCAAGGAGGCCTACAAACCTGACTCAGTTACACCAGCTCTGTCAGGCGGAATGGGCCAAAATTCACCCAACTTATTGTGGGAAGCTTGTGGAAGGCTATCCGAAACGTTAGACCCAAGTTAAACAATTTAAAGGCAATCCTACCAAATACTAATTGAGTGTATGTAAACTTCTGACCCACTGGGAATGTGATGAAAAAAATACAAGCTGAAATAATTCATTCTCTCTACTATTATTCTGACATTTCACATTCTTAAAATAAAGTGGTGATCCTAACTGACCTAAGACAGGGAATCTTTACTAGGATTGTCAGGAATTGTGAAAAACTGAGTTTAAATGTATTTGGCTAAGGTGTATGTAAACTTCCGACTTCAACTGTATGGAATCATGTAGTAACCAAAAAAGTGTTAAACAAATATTTTATATTTGAGATTCTTCAAAGTAGCCACCCAAAGTAGCCACCCCGCAATAACATCTGTATGTGACCAATACAATTTGATTGGATTTGAAGCTGGTTGAGAGAACGCCAAGAGTGTGCAAAGCTGTCATCAAGGCAAAGGGTGGCTACTTTGAAGAATCTAAAATATATTTTGATTTGTTTAACACTTTCTTGGTTACTATGACTTAAATGTACATGATTCCATATGTGTTATTTCATAGTTTTGATGTCTTCACTATTGTTCTACAATGTAGAAAATAGTAAAAAGAAAAGAAAAACCCTTGAATGAGTAGGTGTGTCCAATCTTTTGACTGGTACTGTATGTTTTTAATTTTGAAAAAGCGAATAAAACATCACATTTTTAATTGCAAGATATTCATGCCTATTCCCTCCAAATGTGTATTGAAACCCCAGGCTGAAAATCTATTAAAAAACAGAAAGAAGGAATTATACCAGAAGTACTGCAACAGTCTTGTAGCTAAACTGAATGCAGAGAACACACAGAGTTCTGTAGTAACACCTGTAGAGAGGTGACCCAGAGTCCTCAGTCTGACCTGTATAATAGCAGCCGGGTCCTGTCCCTGTCCTGCCAATTCTGGGCACCGGCCACAGCATAATATCTGAGATACATGGATTGGATGCACTAAGAACACCAGTACTTCAAACTAACACTACAAAAAAAACGTACACTGCAAAGCAGGGTTGCATTCAATAGCAATCAAACAGAAGAAGAAAACAGACCAAAACAAGGAGGGACCTAGCTGAATTTGTCCAATGAGAAGCTCTCTTTTTCTGCAGTGCCGACTAATGAGTAGGACCCAGCACTGCACTAAAATAACTAGCACAGTGAGAGTGAAAACAGCAGCCCTGCCTTGACTTTGCAGTAGTGTTAATGTCCCCTTTCTGAGACTGGCTACCTGTGACTGGCAGAACCACCCAGAGCCCCCAACTGCTGCCTTGTTTATGTTGGCCTGCCATTAACCTAACGTAGCAGGCATGAGAGAAAGGCCCGAGCGGAGTTCCCACATTTTCAGTAGAAAAAGGAAGCTAGGTTGTTTGCTAAGGCTAGCCTGCCCTATTCCCATGTATTTCAGTGTCTATGACTGCCATATTAGTTAGAAACCCAGACTTGTCACAGTGCATGGGACCTCTTTGCGCGCGCGCACACACACCTGTATAATAACAGCAGAGTCCTGTTTGGCAGCACAGTGCATGGGCGTCTTGTACACGGAGTATACCAAACACCTTCCTAATATTGAGTTGCGCACCCCTTGACAAAAAAACAATGCGCCTGGCACCTACTAAAAAGTCAATTAAATATTTTGTCTTGTCCATTCATCCTCTGAATGACACACACACACACAATCCAGCTCTCCTTCTTTAACCTTCATCTACACTGATTGAAGTGGATTTAACAGGTGACATCAATGAGGGATCATTGCTTTCACCTGGTCAGTCTATGTCATCGAAAGAGCAGGTGTTCTTAATGTTTTGGATACTCAGTGTGTGTGTGTGTGTGTGTGTGTGTGTGTGTGTGTGTGTCACACCTGTATAATAGTAGCCGAGTCCTGCTTGGCGGCACAATGCATGGGCGTCTCCCCGTTCTTGTCTTTGATGTCGGTGCGAGCCTGGCACTCCTCCAGCAGTTCTCTGACACACGCCACGTCCCCCCGCTCACATGCCAGGTGTAATGGCGTCTGACCAGCACCGTCCCTGGCGTTTATCTGGCTGGAGAGGGTGAGACCAAAAGTAGTGTGAAGTATCAATATGATTAGGGAGAGAGGGAGGGAGGGAGGGATACCATCTCATTTTAAAATCAACATATTCCCTATTGCTCAAGCCCTAATCTCGGTTAACCCAGAACTAAAGTCTCACGTAATTGATCAGCTGCTCGATTAAGTTCTGGGTCCATGTGTTAAGAGAAGAGATGCTAGAACGAGGAGCGGAACCGGATCGAGAAGCTCCACCCTCTCTCTCTCTCTCTCTCTGTAAGTTACGGGCCGAACGTCCCCTCCCCTTCTGAAATTCTAAACGCTAACACCTGTTAAATCGTGATTTGTCCAAATAACCAGTGAGGAAAACCCCAAACACTGGAACTACTGCTGCTCCTTATCCCATGCATCCCATTCCTTCCCAACAGATTCTATAGTAGCAGTTCTGTTGACGTAGATCTGTCCACGAGGGATTACTCAAGCCCTACTGCTTTACAGCAACTCTTTGGTAATAACATGCTTATAACCACTCCTTATTACATGCTTATAACCACACTTTACAACCTCACCTCTGGACGTAGTTGTGCTTCAGGCATTCCCTCAGGCCCGTATCCACAGCGATGTGGGCGGAGCTCCAGTCAGCGTGGCTACGGAGGCAGTCTACTATTGGCTGGACAGCCTCGGGCTTGGGGAGGGGGAGGGTCTCGTAGAAGGGACGAAGCTTGAGGGCGTACTGGGGGAACCAGTTCATGGCGTCCTCCTCGGAGCTGACCTGGAACAACCTAGGAGACAGGAAATGGGGAGGTCAACCAAAGGTTAGCTGACCCCTGACTAAAGATTGTATATTATACTGACAAGATAGTTGATTGACCGCTCTAAGAATGGAAATGTATGTCCTCAAAGATGGAATGCAGGCGGGAGGAGTCAAGATCAGGTGGGACTATTCTAGCCAATGAGAGGGCAGATACGTATGTAAACAGGCCATAGAGATAGCTAGAGGACTCATCTTTGTATCTGTGCCATTATAGCATATGTAATGCAATGGGCAACGCCATTGAGGCAATCACCATTTTAAAGTAGTCAATTTTTTTCTTAATTGGCTGATTGCTCCCAACTCACAGGAATCCCCACCCAGTTGACTACTTTAAAATGGTGGACGCCCTCAATCACAATGCCCATGTTAAAACGGGATGAGTCCTCTATCTATCTCTATGACAACAGGCACAACATAGTTGTTTTTTTCAAAGTTGCTGAAATGCCACGATTGCGATGGAATTTAGGCTTACGAGTGTTTTAACGATGCATCTTTCCTACAACGGCCGAAGATTTAACATGCGTTTCCCAAAACACCACACAGAGAGAACGGTCACTAAGTGCATTGCTGGAGCATGTGTCGATACTGACAGGATCGAAAGAAAGGGAGTGCTGCTCTCGGATCAGCTTTCTCCATTCAAATCTTTCCTTAGTATTATAATTATTTCACAATACTGACAACGGATCAGCTCCTAGAGAGATATTACCACCTACGGCTGCAAATATTAAGGCGGCTTAATCTAATGCTTACCCTATAAAAATACACTAAATCAAGATTTAGCACATCACTAAGCACGTTAGGCTACACATCATGAAATATATTGAGACAAATTACAGACAGTAGCCTACAAGTAGCAAAATATAACTTCATTGATTGAACATGAAATGTACTTCAATATGATTGAAATATAGCCTACTGTTTTTATTTTAACGCAGTCATCTTGGTTTTCATTTGAAGCATTTTATTTTTTATTTTTTATTATACACTATACCGGTCAAAAGTTTTAGAACACCTACTCATTCAAGGGTTTTTCTTTATTTTTACTATTTTCTACATTGTAGAATAATAGTGAAGTCATCAAAACTATGAAATAACACATATGGAATCATGCAGTAACCAAAGAAGTGTTAAACAATTCAAAATATATTTGAGATTCTTCAAATAGCCACCCTTTGCCTTGATGACAGCTTTGCACACTCTTTGCATTCTCTCAACCAGCTTCACCTGGAAAGCTTTTCCAACAGTCTTGAAGAAGTTCCCACATATGCTGAGCACTTGTTGGCTGCTTTTCCTTCACTCTGCGGTCCGACTCATCCCAAACCATCACAATTTGGTTGAGGTCAGGGGATTGTGGAGGCCAGGTCATCTGATGCAGCACTCCATCACTCTACTTCTTGGTAAAATAGCCCTTACATAGCCTGGAGGTGTGTTGGGTCATTGTCCTGTTGAAAAACAAATGATAGTCCCACTAAGCCCAAACCAGATGGGATGGCGTATTGCTGCAGAATGCTGTGGTAGCCATGCTTGTTAAGTGTGCCTTGAATTCTAAATAAATCACAGACAGTGTCACCAGCAAAGCAGCCCCACACCATAACACCTCCTCCTCCATGCTTTATGGTGGGAACTACACATGCGGAGATCATCCGTTCACCCTCACCGCGTCTCAGAAAGACACGGCGGTTGAAACCAAAAATCTCAAATTTGGACTCCAGACCGAAAGACAAATTTCCACCGGTCTAATGTCCATTGCTCATGTTTCTTGGCCCAAGCAAGTCTCTTCTTCTTATTGGTGTCCTTTAGCAGTGGTTTCTTTGCAGCATTGTATCAATTGCAAAAACATTGGCCACTTCATATTTGTAGTCAACTTTTGTTCTGAAGTTATCGGTGGTCACAGTGAGACGGATAAACCATGCGATTCTATGTTTAGCTGAGATCTTCTGTGTATTAAGTGATGCGGGAGGGCAAAAATGCATCTAACGACGCACTTAGCTGTTCTACGAGTGGTCTAAAGGCAGGCGTGAGATTACGAGCGTTTTCAATTGCAACAATGGTTTTGGGAAACATTGTTGCAAAAGATGGTGCCGGAGGAGATGGCTTCCGTTTTACAGCCCCCTAACCAATTGTGCTATTATGTGTGTTTTTTCCGCATTATTTGTAATTTATTCTGAACATAATGTTTCTGCCACCGTCTCTTATGACCAAAAAGAGCTTCTGGATAGTGATTACTCACCTCGTATTGGACAAAGATTTTTTCTTCAATGAGTCGGACGCGAAGGATATTCTACAGACACCCGACAAGGCCTAAATCCCCATCATTCGCAAGAGAAAGAGACTGAGATAACGTGGACGTAGGTCGGGGTGCCTTGTAAGGATCCGACAGCGAGCGAGTAATCTGCCTCTTCCATCAGTCCTATTAGCCAACGTACAATCTTGGAAAACAAAATGGACTACCTAAGATCAAGGATATCCTACCAACGGGACAAAACTCTAATATCTTATGTTGCACCGAGTCGTGGCTAAACGACGAAATGGATAACATACAGCTGGCGGGATATACGCTACATCGGCAGGATAGAACGGCTGACTCCGGTAAGACAAGGGGTGGCGGTCTGTGTATATTTGTAAACAACAGCTGGTGCACAAAATCTAATACTAAGGTCTCAAGGTTTTGCTCGCCTGAGGTTGAGTATCTCATGATAAGCTGTAGACCACACTATTTACCAAGAGAGCTTATCTATATTTTTCATAGCTGTCTATTTACCAACACAAACCAATGCTGGCACTAAGATTGCACTCAATGAGCTGTATAAGGCCATAAGCTAACAGGAAAACGCTCATCCAGAGGCAGTGCTCCTAGTGGCCGGGGAATTTAATGCAGGGAAACTTAAATCCGTTCTACCTAATTTCTTCCAGCTTGTTAAATGTGCAACCAGAGGGGGAAAAAAAACTCTAGACCACCTTTACTCCACACACAGAGATGCGTACAAAGCTCTCCCTCGCCCTCCATTTGGCAAATCTGACCATAACTCTATCCTCCTGTTTCCTGCTTATAAGCAAAAACTAAAGCAGGAAGCACCAGTGACTCGGTCAATAAGGAAGTGGTCAGATGACGCAGATGCTAAGCTACAGGACTGTTTTGCTAGCACAGACTGGAATATGTTCTGGGATTCTTCCAATGGCATTGA
Organism: Coregonus clupeaformis; assembly: GCF_020615455.1. Classification (NCBI taxonomy): domain Eukaryota; kingdom Metazoa; phylum Chordata; class Actinopteri; order Salmoniformes; family Salmonidae; genus Coregonus; species Coregonus clupeaformis. Next base: position 37,848 of record NW_025534328.1, on the reverse strand, counting down.
GGAGTACACCACATCAGTCACTAGCTTCATCAATAAGTGCATCAATGACGTCGTCCCCACAGTGACCGTACGTCCATACCCCAACCAGAAGCCATGGATTACAAGCAACATCCACACTGAGCTAAAGGGTAGAGCTGCCGCTTTCAAGGAGCGGGACTCTAACTCAGACGCTTATAAGAAATCCCGCTATGCACTCCGACGAACCATCAAACAGGCAAAGAGTCAATACAGGACGAAGATTGAATCGTACTACACTGGCTCCGACACTCGTCGGATGTGGCAAGGCTTGCAAACTATTACAGACTACAAAGGGAAGCACAGCCACGAGCTGCCCAGTGACACGAGCCTACCAGACGAGCTAAATCACTTCTATGCTCGCTTCGAGGCAAGCAACACTGAAGCATGCATGAGAGCATCATCTGTTCCGGATGACTATGTGATCACGCTCTCTGTAGCCGATGTGAGTAAGACTTTTAAGCAGGTCAACATTCACAAGGCCGCAGGGCCAGACGGATTACCAGGATGTGTACTCCGAGCATGTCTTCACTGACATTTTCAACATGTCCATGACTGAGTCTGTAATACCAACATGTTTTAAGCAGATCACCAAAGTCCCTGTGCCCAAGAACACTAAGATAACCTGCCTAAATGACTACCGACCCGTAGTACTCACGTCTGTAGCCATGAAGTGCTTTGAAAGGCTGGTCATGGCTCACATCAACACCATTATCCCAGAAACCCTACACCCACTCCAATTTGCATACCGCCCCAACAGATCCACAGATGATGCAATCTCTATTGCACTCCACACTGCCCTTTCCCACCTGGACAAGAGGAACACCTACGTGAGAATGCTTTTCATTGACTACAGCTCAGCGTTCAACACCATAGTGCCCTCAAAGCTCATCACTATGCTAAGGACCCTGGGACTAAACACCTCCCTCTGCAACAGGATCCTGGACTTCCTGACGGGCCGCACCCAGGTGGTAAGGGTAGGTAACAACACATCTGCCACACTGATCATCAACACGGGGTGCGTGCTCAGTCCCCTCCTGTACTCCCTGTTCACCCATGACTGCACGGCCAGGCACAACTCCAACACCATCATTAAGTTTGCCGACGACACCAGTGGTAGGCCTGATCACCGACAATGATGAGACAGCCTATAGGGAGGAGGTCAGAGACCTGGCCGTGTGGTGCCAGGATAACAACCTCTCCCTCAACGTGATCAAGACAAAGGAGATGATTCTGGACTACAGAAAAAAAAAGAGGACTGAGCACGCCCCCATTCTCATCGACAGGGCTGTAGTGGAACAGGTTGAGAGCTTCAAGTTCCTTGGTGTCCACATCACCAACAAACTATCATGGTCCAAACACACCAAGACAGTCGTGAAGAGGGCACGACAAAGTATTTTCCCCCTCAGGAGACTGAACATATTTGCCATGGGTCCCCAGATCCTCAAAAGGTTCTACAGCTGCACCATCGAGAGCATCCTGACTGGTTGCATCACCGCCTGGTATGGCAACTGCTCGGCCTCTGACCGCAAGGCACTACAGAGGGTAGTGCATACGGCCCGTACATCACTGGGGCCAAGCTTCCTGCTATCCAGGACCTCTATACCAGGCGGTGTCAGAGGAAGGCACTAAAAATTGTCAAAGACTCCAGCCACCCAAGTCAGACTGTTCTCTCTGCTACTGCAAAGCAAGTGGTACCGGAGGGCCAAGTCTAGGTCTAAAAGGCTTCTTAACAGCTTCTACCCCCAAGCCATAAGACTCCTGAACAGCTAAACATGGCTACCCGGACTATTTGCATTGTGCCCCCACCCCACCCCATCTTTTACGCTGCTGCTACTCTGATTATTATCTATGGATAGTCACTTTAACTCTACCCACATGTACATATTACCTCAATTACCTCGACTAACCGGTGCCCCCGCACATTGACTCTGTACCGGTACCCCCTGTATATAGCCTCCCTAATGTTATTTTATTTTACTGCTGCTCTTTAATTATTTGTTATTTAAATGTTTTACTTAATACTTTTTTTCTTAAAACTGCATTGTTGGTTAAGGGCTAGTAAGTAAGGAAGTGGAAGTGATGCAGACAATTACATTGATAGAAATACATCTATCTGAATACTTCTCCCCACCGTAAGTAAGCATTTCACTGTAAGGTTGTATTCGGCGCATGTGGAAAATGAAATTTGATTTGATGCTCCTACATTTTTTACATTTACATTTTAGTCATTTAGCAGATGCTCTTATCCAGAGCGACTTACAGTTAGTGAGTGCATACATAAAAAAAATTATTACAAAGGTTCTAACGATGAACTTTGCCTTAAGATGCTTTTGGGAAACTGGGCCCTGGTCAGTATATAGATCATCTTTGCTACCACAGATTTTTGGAAAGATATATAGCCATGGACAACTGCAAACGTGTTGCTACAGGTCTCAAGATTGCTGCCCTGAATTTAGCTGGTGCTATCGACAAAGCTCAGTGGGAGAAAGTTTACTTAGAGAGACTACTTTCTGGAGGACAATGCCATGCTCAAGACTCACATGTGAATTCTTAAAGAGATGGTTGGGACTAAGGCTTAAAAGGGCTTGAACGATGTTGAATGGCCATAAACAAAGAAGAGCTCTCTAGCAAGCAAGTATGAAAATCTCAGCAAAATCTTTCAAGGGCTTTTACTGCCACTTGTCTCCTAACTGGTTTTACAAGTTGATCAACTTTCAAAGCAGTATAACTTTCCCATGTTTCCTCCAACTAGGCTACAGTATATAATATACAATTTTGAAGGTCTCTTCTCCTCCATCCTCCTCTCCCTTCCCATCACACTCTCTCTGCCCCCAACCCACCTCAAGGCGACGGTGGGCGTATCAGGGCACTTCAGCAGGCAGTCCCAACTCTGACAGGGGGTGTTCTTGTACAGCACCATGCGTCCCTCCTCCTTCAGCTTGACTTTCCCCCCTCCATTGTACTCCAACAGTTGTACTTCCCTGACGCGGTAGGGGTTGGAGAAGAGGTTGGAGACGGCGGACACAGTGTCCATGACTCCCCTTAGAAACTGCATGGTGGTGGCCTGGGTACAGAGAGAAGGTAGAATAAAGTAGTTAGAGGCTCTGTCTCATTTAATTCTTCCACAATACCTCACATTCTCTCTGCTTGCTTCCTTCTCAAAACCCATTGGAGTAGAAGGCTTGAGGGGAGGGTCCTTGGACCTCCTCCTCCAATACGGTTGAGAGTTAGGCCTAGGCGAGGAGATAGGATGCAAGGAATCAAGGACAGATAAATTCAGAAACAGAGAGTAGGGGTGGAGTGCAGACAGGGGTGGCAATCAGCAAGACGTATCGGGTGATTCCTCACAAAACTAGAGCCTAATTCTTCATTGGATTACATTTCATGAAAATCCCCCAAATCATGGTCTGTCTTGGTTCTAGTTTTGTGAGGAATCACCCTATTGCAAACAGTCAAGAGTTGAATTTCTGTGTATAAAGGTCAGCATTATGTTTATCTGATCTGGTATCTTGAGTAGTTCTCTCTGGTCTATCACAACAACACTGATGCAATCAGACTTGGGTTCAAATACTATTTGAAATCTTTCAAATACTTTGAGCGTTTGCGTTAGCCTGTCTGTAGCGCCAAACCCAAATGAGTGGGTTTTACACATTTGGGACTATTCTATTGGTTCCATTTCGTCAGGCAAGCTCAATTGAACACAGGTAAAGGAATCAAAATGCATTTCAAATAGTATTTGAACCCATCCCAGCATTTGGTCCCACCCACTCCCTTGTGAGACTCAACAATGTCCCAACTGCATAGCTAAGCAGCATTATGTGCTCAGCTTGACTAAAAACAACAGATACAAGCTAGATATCTCAAGACAAATGGTACGGCGGGGCGATGACACATTCAAAAACTGAAAGCAAAAGTTTATTTCAAAACTGCCACAGCTTGTGGGGTCAATGTGGAATCGCTTTGCCTTTGGTCTACTTCCATTGCAAAACTCTTGAATGATAAGGCATTGTCTGGCTCCTTATTCAATGTGAACAAGCGGTGCCATTCATGCAATTCACGAGTCCTCCCAGCTAAAGCGTATGACTCTCTCAGTCCAGTCTCTGAATGAATTTGGCACACACAACATAACTAGCTTCGCTTAGCTACCGATACAGTCAAAGGCATCATAGCGATATAGCACTGACACTGAATGTATATTATTTCAATTGGAAACAAAAAATGCATTTATGCTAACTCTTGTGCGTGCTATGCTTTCAATGTACTCTTATCTACGATAATCGGTTTAGTTTAGGAATTAGCTCATCGTAATGCTTACCTGATTGCTGCGACTCCTCTCCACCAGTGACTGACGACTTTTGATTGAACATCAACAACCCGCTGGCGTTCAACCAACCTTGCTGCAAAGTGTAATTGATGTGAGCTGCGCCAATCAGCGAACATGCCTGGGAAGGCGTTGCCTGAGAATACACCAATTGTAGGAAACCAATAAATAAGAGGACGGGACACAGTGAATGGACTGACTGCGTGTCGGATGAAGTTGTCCACTACAGCCTTTTTCTTTCACACTCTAAATGGTTAAATAGAGGATTCAGAGAGGAAATCTGATCCTGTATCTGTGTACAGGGGCGTCACAGATTGAAGCAGTATTTTTGGTAGACATAATTGAATAGAATACATTAAAATACAATACAATAGAATACACTACAATAGAATACAATAGAATTCAATTAAATGTAATACAATACAATAGAATACAATACAATAGAATAGGTATTATGTATGACCTTGCTGCTGTGCTGGTAGGTCTCCTGATCCTTCCAGACAAACTGGTTCTAAATGTATATATACTGAACAAAAATATAAATGTAACATGCAACAATTTCAAAGATTTTGCTGAGTTACCGTTCATATAAGGAAATCAGTCAATTGAAATAAATTCATTATGCCCTAATCTATGGATTTCACATGACTGGGCAGGGGGGCAGCCATGGGTGGGCCTGGGAGGGCATAGGCCCACCCACTTGGGAGCCAGGCCCAGCAAATCAGAATGAGTTTTTCCCCACAAAAGGGCTTTATTACAGATAGAAATACTTCTTCTTGATATGCCACACCTTTCATGTGGATGGATTATCTTGACAAAGGATAAAATGCTCACTAACAGGGATGTTAACAAATTTGTGCACAACATTTGAGAGAAATAATATTTTTGTGCATATGGAAAATGTCTGGGATTCATTTCAGCTCATGAAACATGGGACCAACACTTTACATGTTGCGTTTTTATATATATTTGTTCAGTATAGTTTAACCCCCCCCCCCCTATCTCTCTCATTTTCTCTCTCTCTCTCTCTCTCTTGCTCTCTCGCTCTCATTAGCAAAGTAACCAACTATAACAGAGTGCTCCACTGCTCCTAACTTACTGGTAGCAGCCCGCCATTTCCTTTTTCTTCTGTAACAAAAGGTATTTAAAACATAAAATTGATGATTTGTGTCAAAGACTCCTCCTTGTCCCTAGCCTGGTCCCAGATCTATTTGTGTTGTCTTGCCTACTTCTATAGTCACTGTCACGCTAAACAATGACCATAGAAGTTGGCAAGGCAGCACAAAAACAGCTTTGGGAACAGGCTACCTCATTCATTACCATTAAAATCTGGAAAGACAAAATGCACAGTTCCAAATAATTCATCATGTCCCTAAGATTTTATAAATCAAGTCTAAAATGTTGCACAGACAGTGGACACAAAAAGTAGGAAGAACATAGGTGCTAAACAATAAAGCTAGACAAAGTTCACTTCAATGCATCCTTTCTGCGCAGGTTGAAGTTGATGTCATGAGTCTTATCCTCGAGGCAGAACTTCGATTTCCCTTCAGATAGGACAAATGCAAAGTCAAAATTGCTTGTAAAAAATTGTCACAAATAATGAAACCAAAAATTAGCTTTTTGGTCTTCATTTAAGGTTAGGGTTAGGCATTAGGGTTAGCAATGTGGTTAAGGTTAGCAGGTTGTATGACTTTGTGGCTGTGCTAGCTAGTGACCACTCTGCAGAGCTGCCTCCAGAACAAAGATTCATGACGAAAAACGCTAACCTGCCCTTTCTGCATCCTGTCTAGCGCCTTCTGCGTTGCCAGGACGACCAAAAGGGGCTGACCCCGTCCACGTGACAGATAGCTCTACTCCTCTCCTGCTTCGGGGTGTAGTGTGTGCTCTGTTGTGCTGTCTGCTTCCACTGTGACAGATTTTGGGGAAAGGGAAAGTGGTCTGCTCTGGTCTTGCCGCCAGACAGTGGAGTTGGTCGTCTGGACCGAGAGAGGAGTCGGGCATTGAAAGATGGAGCTCTCTGCGGTCGGGGAACGCGTTTTCGCCGCGGAAGCCATTCTGAAACGCCGCGTTCGCAAGGTGAGCATGCCGCCGTTTTTTTTGTCGCTGCAGAAGAGCAGACGTGGGCGAGGGTCTCCGCGGCGTGCTTCGAGGGCGAGAACCGAGGATCTGTTTTTTCCACGCAGTGACAACGGGGAGGCCTTATTGTAGCTAGCAGCAAGCGGATGCTTCTCTAGCAAGCCGTTTGAGCTAGCCGAGAAGCTAGGTAGTGTGCTGTGCTGATGGTTTGCAGTGGGGTGTCGTACAAAATAGCTAGCTAACGTTACACAAAAGAGTCGGCGTGGGAAGACAACGTAAACTTTAGCTAATTAGCAATGCCAATTTAAAATAAGGGCCTGGTTTACGGTCAATGCAAATCTATGCTTTGTCTTTGACTTTTTACCAAGATAGTTAGACTAGAAAGAGATAATTGCACCCCACATACTATACGCTACCTTGCCAAACCATACATTAAAGTCGACTGAGTGTCATTAACTTCAGCTAGCTAGCAGCTAAATTAGTTTTTCCCTCTCTAGCTACAGTAAATGTTTTGTCCAGATGACAGTGGAACTAATTCGCTAGCCAGCCTGTCTGTCTGCTTGCTAGTAGTGTTTTGTTGCATCTTTTCCCTCTAAAATGAGAAAACAAAACAAGGAAGGCGTACCAGCCAACTTGTTAGTCAGAACTGAGCCAGTTTATATTACTCAATGTATTGAGTTAGTCTGATTTAGAGTAATAAGTTACTCTTAATATTTATCTTATTGATCATGAATAGCTAGTTAACAAGAAGGCATTTTTGCTCTTACACTAGCTATAAAATGGCTTAATACAGGATTGAACACTTTTGGGCTTTTTCTGATTCCTCTGTACCTTTCTCTCCACAGTCTCGCCTAGAATACCTAGTCAAATGGAAAGGATGGGCACTGAAGTAAGTGATTGCATTCCTAACTAAAACATTCATTCTGAATTTTAAATCATACCAGCAATCACCTTGTCTGAAGAGACATTTACATTTTAGTCATTTAGCAGACGCTCTAGAGACATTTTGTGTCTTTTGGCGACCTATACGTTTCCTATTTATTCCATAACATGAAAACGTTTGCCTGAAATCCAGACCTGTTTTGTGCTAAAGTTCCACTCCTTGTACTCTGTGTCATATGCCAAACATGGAGTGGAATGTTAGCACAAACAGACTGTTACCCAGGCTATGAAAATGTAGAATAAAACAATTGTGTTACCTCTTTGCTTTAGACACAGTACTTGGGAACCAGAAGAGAATATCTTGGATGACAGACTGATCGCAGGATTCGAACAGAAGTGAGTGGAACAGTTAACAGTATTTCTAGATTTACACATTATTCAATTCCTTTAAAGACAAGTGACGTTTATGACACAGAGACATTTGAGAAATCAACAAAAAGGGGAATACTTTATAATTATCTCTCCCATTCTCTCTCATCCCAACATCAGTTTTCATGTTCTCCACCCTAACTTGCTTCAATTTTTTTCCCAGCTCCCCCCTCTCTCTCTCTCTCACCCTCTCTCTCTGCTCTCTTGCGCTATCTCTCTCGCTCCCTCTCTCTCGCTCTTTCACTCTGTCTATATTTAAACGTCTTATATCTCTGTATAAATCCTCTCTTTGTCTCTTCCTGCCAAACCCACTTCAAAGCACTCTGCTGCTTACAGAGGGATCGTGTTTACATGGAACTAAAATGATCCCATCAAGAAGAGGAGGAGAGCCTGTGTCTGGCTCTGTTCAATCTTAGACTTAGTCAAACAAACGTCAAACTGTTATTTAATTTTTTCTTCATTCAGATCCCTATTAGCTGACGCCATAGCAAACCAACCGCTAGCTAGTCGTCCTAGGGTCCACTGTTCTGCTTTCACACACCCAGCCTGTGTCTCAAATGGCACCCTATTGCCTGTATAGGGCACTACTTTTGACCTAAGCCCATAGGTATTAGGTCAAAAGTAGTGCCCTAAATAGGGAATATGGTGCAATTTGGGACGCCACCCCCGGTCTTTTGATCATCCCTGTCTAACTCACAGTGGAAGTTGGGATGTATGAGAAACAGGATGTTACATTAATAAACTTCTCTCTCAGTTGACTTTGAACTGTCTCAATGTAGGCCTAGATGTTATTACTTAAATAATTGGCTCAATCCCAATTCAACCCATCCCGGCCCATTGTATTCAGGCAGGCTAGGGTCAGGGTAAAAAGATGTGGAACGTATTGTGCTGTTGTGACATTGACTTCATCGGGTGATTAATTGTAATCTCTTTGTTTCTTTCTCAGAGAGCGTGAGAGAGAACTCCACGGGCCAAAGAAGCGGGGACCCAAACCCAAAAACCTTCCTACCAAGGTATTGTTTTGGATGTTCTCGTATGCCACTATCACAACCACACCAAAATTAGGATTAGCTAATATATTACCGGGTACAATAAGAATGTAAGAGCAAGGCAAACCCTTTCCTGCTTGATGTTATGATGTTGAATTTCTCCTTTTGAGGTTACAACTCACTTTACTCTCTCTCCACTCTCCTCTCTCTCCTCGTCTCTCTCTCTCTCCTCTCTCTCCTCGTCTCGCTCTCTCTCTCCTCTCTCTCCTCTCCCCCCTTCTCAGGCTCATGGAGCCCAGAAGAGAGAGACCACCACCACTCGAGCCCCACGCTCCACTTCTTCCTCCTCTCCTCGAGCCCCTCCCTTCTCCTCCCATCCCCCTTTCCCCTCCTCCGCTCCAGCGCCCTCCCCTAAACTCAACTCCCTGGCGGCGACACACAAGCTGAAGAAAGACATTCGCCGCTGCACTAGTATGTCCCGCCGCCCCTTACCCCGCCCCGACCCCCTGGCCGCTCCCGGATCCTTCTCCGGCCCCAGCGGGTTGCCCTCGCGGCCCCCCGTCTCCCCCTTCTCAGAGACCGTCCGCATCCTCAATCGTCGCGTCAAACCACGCGAGGTCAAACGGGGTCGCATCATCCTAAACCTCAAGGTCATCGACAAACCAGGAAGTGGAAGTGGAGGCGGAGGAAGGGTGGCGGGGGTAACCGGAGGGCGCCATCCGGCTCCATGTCCCTACAAGGGGGTCGTCAGAACATCCCCTCCCGGAATAGGATCATAGGGAAGAGGAGTGGAGAGGCTCCGTACCGGCCCTTCCAGCCCATGCTGGGCTTCCCCATGTACGGGAAGCCGTTTGGTCTCCAGTGTGGCGGCCCCGGACCCCTACACCTTCCACACTCAGCCACAGGCTCCAGTACAGGGGCCTCAGGGGCTAGGGACACCCAGCCACCCCCCTCTCCCTCCAGCTCCAGTGGATCCCCCGCACCCGCCCAGAACCAGCCTACCCCTCCTGGACCGCAGGCCCAAGCACAACCCGCCTCTGGGTCGGCTCCCAACTTAAGCCCCCAGTCTACCCCTAGCAACCCCCCAGAGCTCCAGAAGAACCAGAATGCTGAACGAGGACCAAACCCCCTCCTTCCCTCGTCCCCCTCACTCTCCTTTGCTTCCGGGTCCTCCTCTTCCTCCTTCGATGAAGAAGAGGATGATGATGCTCTGGACCTTTCTGTGCCTCAGGAAGGGAAGAGGAAGCTTCGCCGCCGGCGCCGGCAGAAACGCCAGCCGCCCTCCGTCAGCACCGCCTCCCCTCCTCACCCCCCGGCCTTCGGCACCTGCCCCTTGACCTCCAACCCTCAGAGGGTCCCCGCTGAGGGCGACCCCGACTGGCACCCGGAGATGGTGGCGAGCAGCGCCAACGTGGTCGTGACCGACGTCACCACCAACCTCCTCACCGTCACCATCAAAGAGTTCCCCTCCCCCTCCTCCCGCCCCGCTTCCCCCTCATCTGCTGCCTCCCCCCAACCGATACACCCCAAAAATATCACCTCCTCCTCACCCCCCTCCTCCACCACCACCACTGAAGAACCCCCCACAACCCAAGCCATAGGAAGAGATTAAAGAAGAGGCAGAGTTCAATGAATTAGCCTGGCTCCCTTATCTGTTTGTGCTGTCTTGGCCAACTCATATGGTCATTGTCTGGGACCAGGCTAGAGATTAATGCCATTTTAACACAGAAGGTAAAAAACGTCCAATAATAATGAAATTCAGGCCATAGAATATTGAAAAAGAGCGTTATTTTTTTCAACAGAATTGTACAAAGCTAAGAGCAGGGTGTGCAATATACCCCTATAATAATGCTGATTATCTATCTTAATACAGCATGATTTGTCTTCTGAGGATCAATAAAGTTTATTCAATTCATGTCCACTCACAACCTTGACTGTTTAGAGGCTGGTAATAGATACTTTCAGTCATAATAACATTCAAATCAATTCCATCTTTATTGTAGGGAGATTCATACAACCAATAAGTGTTTGTTATTTGTTCATATTTATACCCAGTTTTTTCATTGGAAGTCTAACTCTTTAAGGTTTAAATGAGGTGATGAAATGATGTTGCACTTGCTTTGTTGGACTTCGGCAATACTGCATTTCTACATTGAGATATTTAGCAACGCACTTGACTGCATTATTGACAACAACCGTATTCTATATCATTTCCTTATTCAATATCCACATGTGAATTTCAAGGCCTTTTGTTGTTGTTGTTGTTGCTCTCTCGAACGCACAGGCCTATATATGAGTATATATTTATATGCACAATGTTAATTCAGCTGCAACAATAATACAAATAAACGATGAAAGCATAGAAAGTTAAGTTATTGCTTTTCTTATTGCCATGTTCCAACGCCTGCCTTTAACTCGCTGTCGCCTGCAAGATTCCGGAATGTTTAGTATTCCGGAATGTTTAGTATTCCGGAATGTTAAATATTCCGGAACCTCAGTCAAGACTATAAGCTGACTCTCCAATTATTTAAGCTGTGGACTGCATGGAGTGTGATTAATGATGATACAGTATGTAACCTATCCATCATGTACACTTCTGTCTCTACCTACCTACCAGATATTCTCTGTGTAATAACCTTTAGTTCAAACCTCTCAATGGCCTTCTCAACCAGTTTGTGTTGGCGTTCTGATATCCTGGTCCCAGATCTGACCATCATCTGGTGCTGCCCCTGTTTCTATAGGGCCCCCCCTCTTCTCTCTCTCTCTCTCTCTCTCTCTCTGTCTGGTGTATCTGTACAATATTAGTACAATATTTAAAACTAAGCATGTGTTGCCTTATAGCTGCTCAGTTCCAACTCCACTGCATCTCGTCCGTATACTGTATTAGATAGATGGTGGATTGTCGTCTAGTCTTTGATACTGTGATAATAATAATACACATCGTACCACAAACACATCATCATTCAGCTGTTAATGGATAAAACAGATTATCTTGACTGTCATTGGTTAAACCAGTAGATTCTCTTGACTGTCATTGGCTAAACCAGTAGATTCTCTTGACTGTCATTGGCTAAGCCAGTAGAAGGAGGAGTCTTCATGTAGTTCTTGGTGATGTTTTAACAGTTGATATAAATAGGTTTTCTCTTTAAAGGGGCGGCACAACTTGGTGATGTTTTAACAGTTGATATAAATAGGTTTTGTCTTTAAAGGGGAAGCACAACTTGACATAGTGGCCTACATGTATACCAAACAGGCCTCTAGATTTCTTCTATTTCCAGTTTTTTTTTTTTTATCTTGTCTTTTTAAATTTTTCCAATTTTGGATGTAATTTCAAGAGCCATGTCATTGGCACTTCAATGTAATGACAAGAAACCGACCTGAAGAATCAAATACGAAATGTTTGTCCATGTAAACCGTTTTATGGGGGGGGGGTTTCATTTCGAGGGCTTTTCCTTATGTACCTCATTATACCTTTTGAATGAAGCATAATGTGTATGCTTTACCTTTGTAATAATTGCCTTTGATTGTTATTATTGTTGTTTTTGATTGATGTCCAATATGGGTTTGATAAGAATGGAAACCCCATGATTTAATTAATTATAAATGTGTGTCAAGACTGCAGTTTGTGTCTCGTAATATTGGTAATATGAATTATGTACATTGAATTGTATTAATGGTAATAATGATGATAATGACGAGGATAATGTTGATGATAACGTTGTAATAATGTAGCTGAAGCATGTTTTGCGAACCCTTATTGTACAGGTAAGGTGAGCGTGGTCATGTTAACGGTCGTTCGTTGTTGCTTTCTGTATGTGTTCTGTTGTACGAGGCTTTTAATAAAAAACACCTCCAAGACAGTTCCTTTTGTCGTTCAACTCTTCAGTTCTTTACAAATGACTTCCATGACCTCTGTAATATGGGGGTTATTGGGAGTTTATGGCTTTAAGATTCCATTTGTAGATTCAATCTGGAATCTTGGCTTTCAACTGAAGTTGAAAGTTGTATTTGATTCTCTATGGCTGGTTTCTCGGGCCCAGATCAAGCCTAGTCCTGGACTTAAAGCAGTAGAAGGTCTGGGGAAACTGGCCTGAGCTCAGACCACTGTGTTGGTAATTCCCTGATTGTCCACATGGTGGCACTGTTAACACAAGTCAGATGGGCAGGATTGTGCTCTTAGCCTGCACTCTTTCAGAAAAGGTTTGATGAGATGATGGTTGGGGCGATGGTTGTGGTTCCAGAAGTTGAGACAATATCTGTGGACACACGACTGTGAGCAAAGAAAGCTCCTCTTCCCATTGTCCTTCCCATTACCTGTATGCCTTGTCTACTACCGTCCTCTTCTACCACCCCTCCAGGCCTCCATCTCCCCTTTGCATCCATGTCCTCAAGTAACTCTTCTAGCACCTTCTCCCATCCAGCCCAGCCCACACTCTGGCAGGCCACCCATGGTCCCCCATTCTCTCCCCCTCCTCCCCCTCACCCATGGTCCCCCCTTCTCTCCCCCTCCTCCCCTCACCCATGGTCCCCCCTTCTCTCCCCCTCCTCCCCTCACCCATGGTCCCCCATTCTCTCCCCCTCCTCTCCTCACCCATGGCCTCCCATCCTCTCCCACTACCCTCCTCTCACCTCCGAACCCCACTCCCAGCCAGTCAAGCTCTGGATGGCCTCAATCCTCTCCAATTTGGTCTCCCCATTCCTCCTCCCTTCTCTCCCAGAACCAGCCCATCCTCCCTTCTTCTCACCCTCTCCCCTCTCTGCTCTCCCCATCTCTGGCTGGCCTCGCATTGTGGTTTAGGGACTGGGCCAGATGGGACTTCCTAGTGGGATTGCTGCCACTCCAGGACATCTACAGCACCCGGTGTCACAAGAAGGCCAATCAGATCATCAAGGACCTCAGCCACCCTCGCCATGGCCTGTCCACCCCGCTACCATCAAGAACGCAGAGACAGTACAGGTGCATCAAAGCTGGGACTGAGAGACTGAAAAACAGAGTTTCAGTACTCTGTCCTGAACTTAGTCACTGTTACTAGTCGGCTACCACCCGGTACTCTACCCTGCACCTTAAGAGACTGCAGACTATGTACATAGTAATGGAACACTGGTCACTTTAATAATGTTTACATACTGTTTTACCCACTTCATATGTACAGTTGAAGTCGGAAATGTACATACACTTAGGTTGGAGTCATTAAAACACTCCACAAATGTCTTGTTAACAAACTATAGTTTTGGCAAGTCGGTTAGGACATCTACTTTGTGCATGACACAAGTAATTTTTCCAACAATTGTTTACAGACAGATTATTTCACTTATAAGTCACTGTATCACAATTCCAGTGGGTCAGAAGTTTACATACACTAAGTTGACTGTGCCTTTAAACAGCTTGGAAAATTCCAGAAAATGATGTCATGGCTTTAGAAGCGTCTTATAGGCTAATTGACATCATTTGAGTCAATTGGAGGTGTACCTGTGGATGTATTTCAAGGCCTACCTTCAAACTCAGTGCCTCTTTGCTTGCTGTGTGTGGGCGATGTCGTATCGAAGTGTAGGTTTATGTTCCGGTCTGGTAATAGAGGATGTATGCCTCATACACACATCTGCTGTGAGCGCGCACATACACACACACACAATCCATAAACTGTTGTTGTATTTTGGCCTCTCTCTCTGTCTCTCTCTCTCTCTCTCTCTCTCTCTCTCTCTCTCTCTCTCTCTCTCTCTCTATCATACACACACACACACACATCTCTATCGTATTAGATGGTGTTCATAATGTTATTTGCCTCTTCACCTCCAATGACGCATCCCACACACACACACCCCACTCCTCTCGTCTGTCTCCCCGCCTACTCTGTCACGGTCCCCATAGTAACTACGTACGGAGGACAGGAGCGGAGCTTAGCAACACAGAGAGAAGGAGACGGTCTTTCGACTTAGGCCTGCTGACAGAACAATCGGCATTTCTACATCTGGAGAAAAACACAACAAACGCGTCTGTCAACCGCAGTCGTTTGTTTTCTGTGCGTTTGGAGGTGTTTTGGTGGGGTGTATTAGAAGATAGGCCATTCGTTTTATTTAATCATATAAAAAAAAGCAGGTAGATTAATCAACTGATAGGCTATCGAGGAGTGGATTATGAAATCGCTCGAGTGATGTAGGCTATAGCTAGCATTTTCATAGCTTAATGTATTCTAGATTGTGAGGGGAAAAAAACGGACATTATTTTTCAACCGACTCTATCTCTCCAACGGAATTTGATCTCTGATTTCTAGGTTAGTCTATTGATCGCTTTAGCCCATCTCGCCGCTATGAAGTTCGTTGTAGTCTTGGTCGGTGCTGGATCCGTGGTCTTCCTCGGCGCGGTCATCTGCATCATCGCCAGTGTTTACCCGCGGAAAGCTGCCGCGCCCCAGGACCTGTCCGATAACGCGACTCTGACTGCGGATAACCTGTTTTCCCCCGGCTCCGTGGCTCACGCAGGTTCCCTGGGCGCTCTCCATGGTGCTGAATCCTACGAGGGCGGTGGAGGAGGCGGCTTGGGGCTCGGGCTGGGGGGTCCCTCCACTCTCAACGAGCTCAGCCCCGGGGAGGTGACGGGTGGTGGTGGAGGGGCGCCGAAACAGTTCAGTTTCAGCCGGCTCATCTGCACTCCGATTCCCGCTGGAGAATGCAAGCCCAAGAGCATGAAGGAGCAGGCGGACGACCCTTCACTCTATGAGGATGAAGACTGGAGCTACCTCCGGACCACCGCGGACGACCTCCAGCAGACGGTAGTGCAGCAGAACGGCAAGATACTCATGGATCAGCGGACCATCCGGGAGCTGACGGGGAAACTGTCAGAGTGCGAGAGCGGCCTGGAGGAGGGGAGTCCCGGGCACTCCGAGCGGAGCCTGGGGGCCTGGGCGGGCAACCGCCGACTCATGGCCGGGGATGATGTGAGCTCGTCGGCCGCTGTGCAGCTGCAGACCGCTAGGGCCGTGGAGGAGCTGGAGAGGGCCATTCTCAACCTGAAAGACCGCATCGAGAAACTGGAGGTGGGTTGGGTGAATATTGAGTATAGCCTACCCAATAGCCCAAAGCCACAGGCTGTAGGCATATACAGGCTCGATACAAGCTAGCAATAGGCAAGCATATGAATAAGCTACTTTTGTAAAAAGTGTCAACAGTAGAGATAATGCGCCTTGGAGAGCATATAACACACATTAGCGCCTTGGGGTGCGCTTTTGATAGGCTGAGCCAGTGTGTTTTATAACGTCTTGATCATCTCCAGTCAGTCAGTGAACTAGGCCTATAGACTATAGGCTACTACGGTTAGCCTATGTATTATTTAAATGATCAAGGGACGTATTATGCAATATGCCTATATGGCTACTGATTGCTTGCCCCCAAACAGAGTGAATCTTTCAGTAGATAATCCAGAATAATGACAAACATGTCGCCACCAATTGTTAGCAATATCCAACACAGACAGAAAGACAGACAGACATGTTGCACAACCCAACGTCTCAACCTTATGCAACAAATAGGCTACAATATCAGCGCGGAAAAAGAGGCGTCCCACTTCTAGAACCCCCATTTGGCGCGCCCGTGATGCACGAGGCAGGGTATAGGCTATTTCACGTCATAACGAGGTAAATGCCCATGGGTCTAGTATCCCTAACAGCTAAAATATCCTAATGACATCAATTATTTTATTGACTTCAGGACCTCTAACGCACCCCTGCCCTCCCTCCTCCCTCCCTCCCTCCTGACTTTATAGACATCAGGACCCCTGACTCCCTCCTCCACCTCTCTTCCTCATCCATACATCCATCCATCCAACAACTCACAGCCTTTCTCATCAGCATCATTATCACCCGCTCCCTCAGCGCCAGGGGAGATATTTTCTTTCACTTGCTGTCTCTCCCCCCTCCCCACGCGCTTCTTACCTCCGCATCTGTCCACATCAATAAAAGATGAAGGGATGCTGGCTGAAGAGGAGAGACCTTGAGACTTAAGTCATACTGTGTGTGTGTGTGCACCTGTGTTTTTGCTGTAGCTTGCTCTCTCTCTCTCTCTCTCTCTCTCTCTCTCTCTCTCTCTCTCTCTCTCTCTCTCTCTCTCTCTCTGTCTCTCTCTCACTCTCTCTCTGTCTGTCTGTCTGTCTCCTGTTGCTCTCTCTTGTCGCAACCCTTTCACTTTCCTCTTAATTAGTTACACTCTCGCTCATACTCTTTCTCTCTCTCTCTTTCTCTTTCACCTACTCCTGCAACTCACCTACGCCTACTCCTTTCTCTCTCCCTTCCTCTCTTTTCACATCCTCTCGCTCTCCACTTTTACTCTTTCTCTATCTGCCTTCCTGTCTTTCTCTCTTTTCGTTGCTTACTTAAAGATGCATTAAGTCATGTCAGAAGCTAGCAGATTCATTACTTACCAACAACAACTGCAAGTTCCAATGAAACTACATCACGTAATTGTCTAACAACACTATCTATAATCTAGCAAAGAAGTTTAGTGGGTCAGAGTGTAATATTTATTTAGTTTCAAAGCACAAACGTTTGTTAGCACGTTTCTCACACTGGCTTCAGCTATGGGGGGAGCCAGCCTGCCCCACCAAGTGCAAGGGGTTGCCTAGCAACACGTGCCTTGGAGAGAGTCAAAGTCTGCATTGCATGACAAATTCCCATGATTTGTAAATCTGTTCGGACCGAACCACTAGCGCGACAGCTAATAGGGTGAAGCATCTCACAAAATAACTATATACAGTGCATTCGGGAAGTATTCAGACCCCTTGACTTTTTCCACATTTTGTTATGTTAAAGCCTTATTCTAAAATTGATTAAATAGTTTTTTCCCTTCATCTACACACAATACAACAACTGAAATATGACATTTACATAAGTATTCAGACCGGTTACTCAGTACTTTGTTGACAAACCTTTGGCAGCGATTATAGCCTCGAGTCTTCTTTGGTATGATGCTACAAGCTTGGCACAGCTGTATTTGGGGAATTTCTCCCATTCTTCTCTACAGAGCCTCTCAAGCTCTGTCAGGTTGGATGCGGAGCATCGCTGCACAGCTATTTTCACATCTCTCCAGAGATGTTCGATCACTTTCAAGTCCGGGCTCTAGCTGGGCCACTCAAGGACCTTCAGAGACTTGTCCCGAAGCCACTCCTGCATTGTCTTGGCTGTGTGCTTAGGGCCATTGTCCTGTTGGAAGGTGAACCTTCACCCCAGTCAGAGGTCCTGAGAACTTAGGAGCAGGTTTTCATCAAGGATCTCTGTACTTTGCTCCATTAATCTTTCCCTCGATCCTGACTAGTCTCACAGTCCCTGCCACTGAAAAACATTCCCACAGCATGATGCTTCCACCACCATGCTTCACCGTAGGGATGGTGCCAGGTTTCCTCCAGACGTGACGCTTGGCATTCAGGCCAAAGAGTTCAATCTTGGTTTCATCCGACCAAAGAATCTTGTTTCTCATTGTCTGAGAGTCCTTTAGGTGCCTTTTGGCAAACTCCAATTCGGCTGTCATGTGCCTTTTAATGAGGAGTGGCTTCCTTCTGGCCACTCTACCATAAAGGCCTGATTGGTGGAGTGCTGCAGAGATGGTTGTCCTTCTGGAAGGTTCTCCCATCTCCACAGAGGAACTCTGGAGCTCTGTCAGAGTGACCATCGGGTTCTTGGTCACCTCCCTGACCAAGGCCCTTCTCCCCCGATTGCTCAGGCGGCCAGTTCTAGGTAGAGTCTTGGTAGTTCCACACTTCTTCCATTTAAGAATGATGGAGGCCACTGTGTTCTTGGGGACCTTCAATGATGAATAAATGTTTTGGTACCCTTCCCCAGATCTGTGCCTCTACACAATCCTGTCTCGGAGCTCTATGGACAATTCCTTCAACCTCATGGCTTGGTTTTTGCTCTGACATGCACTCTCAACTGTGGGACCTTATATAGACAGGTTTGTGCCTTGTCCATTCAATTGAAATTACCACAGGTGGACTCCAATGAAGTTGTAGAAACATCTCAAGGATGATCAACGGAAACAGGATGCACCTGAGCTCAATTTCAAGTCTCATAGCAAAGGGTTTGAATACTTATGTAAATAAGGTATTTCTTTTTTGTTGTTCTAAAAACCTGTTTTCGCTTTGTCATTATGGGGTATTGTGTGTAGATTGATGAGGAAATACATTAATTTAATCAATTTTAGAATAAGGCTGTAATGTAACAAAATGTGGAAAAAGGGAAGGGGTCTGAATACTTTCCGAATGCACTGTATATAGCATTCACTAATCATAAACTATTTACATATAATAGAACTTTCGGTACATTTGTGGACAAAATTCTTACTTACTCAACCTTTAACATTTCTAATGTATTCATTAGACATGGCAAATAAAGTTGAAACTTGAACTTAAAACTTGATCTTCAGAATTCTCTTCCACCCACTCCTCCACAACCTTCTCTTCTCTTTCTCTCCCTCCATACTAACCTTTTCATCTTCTCTTTCTCTCCCTCCATACTAACCCCTTCATCTTCTCTTTCTCTCCCTCCATACTAACCCCTTCATCTTCTCTTTCTCTCCCTCCATACTAACCCCTTCGTCTTCTCTTTCTCTCCCTCCATACTAACCCCTTCATCTTCTCTTTCTCTCCCTCCATACTAACCCCTTCATCTCTCTTTCTCTCCCTCCATACTAACCCCTTCGTCTTCTCTTTCTCTCTCCTCTCACAGTTGGAGATCGGCCCTGCTGCCCTCAACCTCTCCGTTGAGACTCCACCCCCCAGCGCCGGAGTGGGCGTCAGCAGTGGCATCGGTACTAAAGTTCAAGGGTCACCGTCATCAGCATCAAGAACAGGAGGCGGTAGTGTCTCATCAGGGGGCCGGAAGGCCCCTGGGGGCCCTGGCAGAGGAGGTGGAGGTGGAAGCCCCTGGAAGGACCTGGAAGGAGAGCTGGAGAGGAAGATTGAGATGCTGGAGAAAGAGAGGAAGGCGCTGAGGAAGGAGACACAGACGCATCACAAACAGATAGACCAAGGGATTGATACTCTACACCACCGCATTGCAGAGCTGGAACAGAGTGAGTGGAAAAGAAAGGGGGAGGATGGAGGACTACTACTACTATCTGTTACTACTACTACTATCTGTTACTACTACTGCTATCTGTTACTACTACTACTATCTGTTACTACTACTACTATCTGTTACAACTACTACTACTATCTGTTACTACTATCTGTTACAACTACTGCTACTATCTGTTACTACTACTACTATCTGTTACTACTACTACTACTACTACTACTACTACTACTACTACTACTACTACTACTACTGCTACTATCTGTTACTACTACTACTACTACTACTACTATCTGCTACTACCACTACTATCTGTAACTACTACTACTACTACTACTACTACTACTACTACTACTACTATTATTACTACTACTACTACTACTACTACTACTATATGCTACTACTACTACTACTACTACTATATGTTACTACTACTACTACTACTACTACTACTACTACTACTACTACTACTACTATCTGTTACTACTACTATCTGTTACTACTACTATATGTTACTACTACTACTACTACTACTATATGTTACTACTACTACTACTACTACTACTATATGTT